>NW_026046868.1:0-101377 GCF_023864275.1 Schistocerca cancellata
GAAGCTGTTCATGATGCTCATCGCCTTCGACGAGATGCCCGTGTCAGGGTGCACCTGCTTCAGCACCTTGTAGATGTAGATGGCATAGCTCTCCTTCCTCTTGCGCTTCTTCTTCTTGTCGCCCTTCGAAATGTTCTTCTGCGCCTTGCCAGCCTTCTTGGCGGCCTTCCCGCTAGTCTTGGGCGGCATCGCAAACAAACAAGAACGTACGGCAGCAACACCAGCAGCAAGCGCTCCGCTCTAGTCAGCGTCTCCCCACACAGTGGCACCCAGCGCGCCCCGCCGCCGCACCTTTACCAGCTCGCCCCGTTGCGGCCGCCGACCAATGGGCCGCGAGCGCAACCGGCCGCCGCACCCGAGAGCATAAAGGACCCCCACCCCTGGCGGCGCCGCCACTCCGCTGCTCGACTCGCTGCGGCTCGCACCGTCCTTCGTCTCGTCTCGTTTTTTTACACCACAGCGCATCGCCATGTCCGGACGCGGAAAGGGAGGCAAAGTCAAGGGCAAGTCAAAGTCCCGCTCAAGCAGGGCCGGGCTCCAGTTCCCGGTCGGCAGAATCCACCGCCTCCTGCGCAAGGGAAACTACGCCGAGCGCGTCGGCGCCGGGGCGCCCGTCTACCTCGCCGCCGTCATGGAGTACCTCGCGGCTGAGGTGCTCGAGCTGGCCGGAAACGCGGCCCGCGACAACAAGAAGACGCGCATCATCCCGCGCCACCTGCAGCTTGCCATCCGCAACGACGAGGAGCTCAACAAGCTCCTGTCGGGCGTCACCATCGCACAGGGTGGTGTCCTGCCCAACATCCAGGCCGTCCTGCTGCCAAAGAAGACCGAGAAGAAGGCCTAAACAGAGAGGCCAGGCAATCGGCACGCGGACCCGCCGCCCAGCAGCGCTGCGTGCTCCCCTGCACGCAACGCGCTTTGCCGGCCCGGCTCGGCTCACAACAATCGGCCCTTTTCAGGGCCACCACACAAACCTACGTCCAAAGCAAAATTTCAGTCGTCCTCGCCGCGCTTTGCTTTACTTTACTTTACTTTAACTTAACTTCACTTCCACAGCCGCCGCCGGCAAGAAGACCATACCAACTGCTACGATTGCAGGGGCAGATATTCTGCGAGGTACCTCGGTGTCACGCCTGACATCGAAGTGTCACATAGGGCAACTTGGCACAAACGCTCACGCCAGGATGCAGATCCTGTACCCCTGTTCCCTCGACCCCGCAACAGGGGTAGCGATACTGGAAATATGCGCGCCCTCTATAGGGGCTATGCAGCCAGGTCGACGATGCATCGCCTACAGAAGGGTCCAAAGCAGAGCGCTCTACGACGGGCCTTACACGTCCCCGCGGCAGACCTGCCTACAACCACCCACAACACGATTCCGCGCCCTGGCAGAAGCGTTCTACGCCACCGCGCGGAATTCAGAAAATGACTATTACGTCTTGACCCTTGGGCAATATGAACACCACAGGGACAGATGTGCAAGACCCGAGTCGCTACTCCAGCAGTAGCACAAACAACACATAATCACTCTCAACAAACAGCAACGTCCGAAAAAGCACACTACCAAAGATAAGAACAACACACAGAAAAGAGGAGCAAATGTCCACAGGCGACAATAACCTCCACCAACTCCCCCTCTAACGGTAGAGGACTAAAGGAAAGAGAGAAGAACAACAAGAAGAGCCGCCGCCATCTTGTCGTCCACAGCCCGTGTGGCCACACACACGTTTCTCTTTTGTTTTTCGTTTGCCTCAAGCACCTCCACGCACGCACAGTCGCCTTCCAAACGACAACGACAGCAATAATCACCAACTGTTAAACGAGCGTGTCGACACACCGCCCTCCACTCCCGCGCGCCCCATACAAACGAAACAGCTGATCCGGCCGCCTATGGGCACGCCTTGCCTCGGCAACTCCAACGCCGCCGCAAACACACAGCCAAAACCACGCAAATATTCACCGCCTCTCGCACAACAACAACAACAACAACAACAACAACACACAGCCCGGCGTCTCCATCGATCGATAAACAAAACAAACACACAACGCCCTCTCTCGCGCGCGCGCGCACGCACACACACACACACACACACACACACACACACACACACACACACAGCCACAAGACCCGCTTCCTTTCCTTTCTCCCAGTCACGTCACGTCAGTCAAACGCAAACGAAATGAAGAATGAAAGAAACAAGGCAGGCAGGCAACACACGCAGCAACAACACAGACTCTTTCGCACTTTTCAATTTCCGAACAGTGTGGTGGCCCTGAAAAGGGCCGTTTTCGTCTCTCCCACGGCCGCGGGAAGGCCAACGCGGCACAGCACACCGGCTGCGACGCGCCTAACCGCCGAAACCGTACAGGGTGCGCCCCTGCCTCTTCAGGGCGTACACCACGTCCATGGCCGTCACAGTCTTGCGCTTGGCGTGCTCAGTGTACGTCACCGCGTCGCGGATCACGTTCTCCAGGAACACCTTCAGCACTCCGCGGGTCTCCTCGTAGATCAGACCAGAGATGCGCTTCACGCCGCCCCTGCGAGCCAGGCGGCGGATCGCGGGCTTCGTGATGCCCTGGATGTTGTCGCGCAACACCTTGCGGTGCCGCTTGGCGCCACCCTTGCCGAGCCCCTTTCCTCCCTTGCCGCGGCCAGTCATCTCTTCTAAATCCTCAAAAAGCTCAAGGCAAGCAAAGCGTCTGCTGCAGCGGCTGGCTCCTCACCCGGCGCTAGCGAGTCGGCTACGGTCTGCGCCCGGCGCACGCGCCAGCCCCCCTATATAGACTCTGGCCCGCCCTCCCCCCACCACGCGCAACCGAGGGCATATAAGCGCACCACGGTGGCTGGCGCGCGCCCGTGTCGTCAAGGCAGCACCCGACGCAGCACCTCGCTCGCCTCCACGCCGCTCCGCTAACCGCTACCGCTATGGCCCGCACAAAGCAAACGGCCCGCAAGTCCACCGGCGGAAAGGCGCCGCGCAAACAGCTCGCCACCAAGGCGGCGAGGAAGAGCGCGCCCGCCACCGGCGGCGTCAAGAAGCCCCACCGCTACAGGCCGGGCACCGTCGCCCTGCGAGAAATCAGGCGCTACCAGAAGAGCACAGAGCTGCTCATCCGCAAGCTGCCATTCCAGCGCCTAGTGCGCGAGATCGCCCAGGACTTCAAGACCGACCTGCGCTTCCAGAGCTCCGCGGTCATGGCCCTGCAGGAGGCCAGCGAGGCCTACCTCGTCGGCCTCTTCGAAGACACCAACCTGTGCGCAATCCACGCCAAGCGCGTCACCATCATGCCCAAGGACATCCAGCTCGCGCGCCGCATCCGCGGCGAGCGCGCCTAAACACCGCGCCAGCCGCTGGGCACCGCCCACGCACGCAACAAACAAAACGGCCCTTTTAAGGGCCACTAACATCACTCCGTCGCGAGCAAACTTTGTCGGTCGCCTCTCGCCCCACAACCACAGAACCAAAGACAAAACACCACTTCCACTTCCCGTCCGTCCGCCACAGCCGCTCTCCCCTGCCAGCTTGCTGGCGCGCGCAACAATCAACATCATGCCTCCCCGGCGCGGCGCTCAAAGCGCACAATACCCATCGGCCGACGCCGTCAACCACACGGCCGGCCGCCGCTTCGTTTCGAAAAGAAAACGAAACAAAAAGCCAGGCACGTCCAACGCCACCGACCCTTTCCACATCTCAACGTCCCCCGCCCCCGTTGCAAGAACACACACACAAGACAAGACACATCCGAGAAGACGGCAGGCAGGCCAACCAAAGTATTCAAACAACATGACACAAAACCAACCGTCGGCCGCCGCGACCAAAAAAAAAAAACGGCGACAATCAACCGCAACGACAAAACCGCTACCGCCGCCCGCACCCGCCACCGACCCCCCCCCCGCAATCCAACCACCACGGCACGCAAACAGTATCCACACACGGGCATACAGAAACGCCAGACGACACAACCACACCGCAACACAAACACGACAATCAAAACCTTCCCGACGTGCTTTGATGGCCCTGAGAAGGGCCGTTTTGGGCCGCGCGTCTGTTGCGCGCCACTAGACGACGGGGACGGGGGGTGCGGACGACGGAGTCAACCGCCAACCCTTCCTTTCCCATTCCTCTCTACTTCTTCTTCTTGGGCGAAGCCTTCGCCTTAGACGGCGTCGTCGCCTTCTTCGGGCGCGGCGCCTTCGGCTTCTTCGTCGGAACCTTGGCGGCCTTCTTCGCCTTCGACGGCGACTTGGCCTTGGCCGGCTTGGCAGCAGCCGCCTTCTTCGCACCGGCGGGAGCGGCCGACGCCGCAGACGCCTTCTTGGCGGCGCCCGCCTTCCGACCAGTCGCCGCCTTCACGCCACCAGCCTTCTTTGCGCCGGCCGCACGGGCGCCCTTCTTCTCCTTGCTGGCCGGAGCGGCGCGCTTCTTCTTGGCACCGCCAGCACGAGCCTTGCCGCCCTCAGCCGCCCCGCCGCCGGCGCCGGCAAGCTTGAAAGAGCCGGACGCGCCCTTCCCCTTCGTCTGCACCAGCTCGCCCGCCACCACGGCCGACTTGAGGTACTTCTTGATAAACGGCGCCAGCTTCTCCGCGTCCAGCTTGTAGTGCGCGGCAATGTACTTCTTGATCGCCTGCAGCGACGATCCGCCGCGCTCCTTCAGACTCTTGATGGCGGCCGTCACCATCTCAGAGGTGCGCGGGTGCGCAGGCTTGGCGCGCGGCTTCTTCGCAGACGACGCAGACTTTGCCTTCTTCGTAGTGCCGGTGGCGGCGGGTGCCGCAGCAGTCTCGTTCGTAGCCGCCTGATCTGCCATTTCGACGACGCGCGTTAACACACAGCGAGCAGCGAGAGCGAGAGGAGACACGCAGCGAGCGGAGCGCACAGCAGAGGAATAGCCGCCTCGACGCACAGGCCCAGCCAGTGTCGCGGGCGGGCGCGGACGGCCGAGAGAGCGGCCGCCACTCTGCGCGCCGCCGCGCCGCGCCTCCCGCGCTTGCTACCGCCCAACGTCCGACAGCCTGTGCGGAGCAGCCCCACACCTGCGCCACAACCACCCGCGCCTTTCAAACCACCGAGGATGGGGCTACACACAGCCACACCACAGTCGCCAACCAGTCGCCACGGCAGCGCCGCAAACCACGGCCAAACTGCAGCCACCGCGCGCTACAGCCTGGGTCGGCCCGCCGAGAATCGCCGCCCACGCCCAAATGCCGCCCCCACAGCCCCAGCCGGCGACCGGCCACAATGGCCAAACCTTCGGCAAAAGCCCCGCACCGTCGCCGCGGCAGCCCGGCCAGCGCGGCCGGCGCCACAGCCACACAAGCGGAGGCGTGCGGCGATGACGGCCGTGCAAACGCACCTCCGCCGCCCCATCGCCCTCCCACCGTTTCCCGATCGGCCCGCAGCCGTCGGGCCACGTCCTCCTCCTCTCGCCCGCCAACATTCACAGCCCTTTCGTTCGTTTCCCAACAATTTCAATTGTGCCCGCCGCAAAAACGGGCGCCGCCTGCAAAGCAACATGCTCCGCCGGAGCGCCCCTCGCCGCTTACGAGCCAACCCCTCGCCCGAGGCAAACCCGAAATCCGCAACTACAGACCAACCCAATCTGCCGTCAGCACACACGACAGCCAACATCACGCGTTACGAGTTAGACATTAGGTTCACACGTCTCGGTTAGGTTCGGTGGACGTGGGTTAGGTTAAGGGCACTTGGGTTAGGTTAAGCATTCAAAACACACGTCAGGCGTCAGAGGTTAGGTTAGGTTACGTTACATTAAGGTTAGGTTAGGGGCACCTCGGTTAGGTTAAGGGTCGGTGTTAGGTTAAGCGTCAAACTTAGGTTAAGCATTCAAACACACGTCGGGCGTCAGAGGTTAGGTTAGGTTAGGTTAGGTTAAGGCCACTTGGGTTAGGTTAAGCCTCAAACTTAGGTTAAGCATTCAAACACACGTCGGGCGTCAGGTGGCCGCAGCAGCCGCACCTACCTACCCACCCACCTCACGGCCGGACAGCTTGGCTTACTTGGCGCTGAGGCTGACCTCACCGCACCTCACGCTACGCAACGCTACAGGTTCGGTTCGCTCAGCTTAGGCTTAGAGCTTAAGCGCCCAGGTCGGATTACGACGTTGGTTCACCTTCGGGCGCCACACTTTGGGTGTAAAGGTCGCGTCGGGTCGTCGGCACGCCGCAAAAACAAAAGCGAAGCCACAGGACAACGCCGACAAACGGGCAGCACGACCACGACCAGATACCGAGACACACGGACCACCCACCGGCCAAAGGGCACCAAACAACAAACCAGAGCACCACGTGTCGACCAGAGCAACCCGCCGCTCACGCGACGTGGCTGGCACCGAAGGGCCGCCGCAACTGCGCTTTCCGCGCCGGGCCGGATGCACGTGCGGCAACACCACCACCGCACACAGCCGCTGTTCAACATCAACCAACAACACGCCGCGGTCGCAGCCTCAACGCCAGCACACGTTTGCACCACCATTCACACGCACCGCACAAACAGCTGTCGCCGACAACACAAACACACCGCAACGACGCCGCCGCCCCTACTTGTGCCGGCCACCCACCCCACCGACGGCGCACCTGTCGCCGGCCGGCAGTCGACACGGGAAACGCACACCGCCACTTCGCTCGCGCGCACGCCACCAACCAGTCGTCGTCTCCAAAACAACAAACAAACAAACATAGGGCAGGCAACAAATCGCCTCGCACGAACCGTCCACAAAACTATCAAAGCACAGCCTCTGGCTAACGGCCACGACGCAGCGGCACGCTGCTCCTTTCCCCGCCCCCACTCGATTCACGAAGGCACGCGACACCGCCAACGACGGCCTCGCTTCCCGCAACCGACACCTTTCCGCCACTACGCACAGCCGCACCCGACGCCCGTGCCAACGACACAACTACTGCACTATCCACCGCCGCCTCCCCCTTCCCGTCGTACACACACACAGCCAGCCAGCCAGCCAGCCAGCCAAAACCACACCAACGACCCAAACATGCACGTGCAACGGCACACCCCAACCAGTCAACGTCGACAACCACACGCACGGCTCGAAACCGGCGCCCTTCCACGTTGCCATCAAGCTACACACAAGACACAAGGAACCAACAACAGCAAGCCTGCCCGCCCGCCCCACTCTCACGCCGCAAAAAGCACACCGAAACCGCCAAACGCACATTCCCATCGCACCGACACCGACCGGCTCGCTACCACCACACCTCTCGGCAGCCGTTTCGCAAACATGACACGGCGCGACATGACATCACGACCAACTCTCCTCTCCAGACGCCTTCGGCCGGAGCACAACGCCGCCAATTCGCCACACACACACACACACACACACACACACAGTCGACAGGCGCCCGCCCGCCCGCCCTGCACGACGCCGCGCAGCAAAGGCGCCCGCAAACACATACCTCTCCTCTCTCTCGGCCGCCCGACGCGCCAACCGCCACACCGCCAGCCACTCGCAATTGTGCACTGCCGCCAGCCACACGTCCAACACGCCGCGCCGCCTCCGGCCACCCGCCAGGGGGCGCTCACGTCCGCGACAACAGCGCGGCCCGCCGGGCCAAACCGAACCGAGCCGAGCCGCCCGCCGCTGCTCTGCACATCTTCCTGCGCGCATCAACAAAACGAGGCAAGCGAGCACACCCCGTCACAACGCCACATCACGCAAATGCCGTGCCGACCTCTTGTGTCTACCGCCTAAATTGCACTCACTCACCAGCCGCCCCTTCTTCTTCTTCCTACCTATCTATCTGTGCGTCTGTGTCGGTCCGCGCGTGACGCCTCTCAACATCCGCCGTCGCCGTCCCCGTCCCCGTTTCCGCCCCAATGCCATCGTCGCGCCGCCTCCTCCTCCTCCTCCGCCCCTGTCCGGCCCGCACCACACCATACACCGCTGCTTGTCCCGGCCGTTGCCACCAAAGGCGCCTACCGCAAACGCGCCACGCCGCAGCCCCCGTGCGTGCATCTCCGTGCCGACGCTGCCTCTCTGCCCTCCCGCACGCACTCGACCGACCGACATGCACTGCGTCGACGGCCTCGACAACACAGTCTCTGGCTCCGCACTGCGTCTTCCGGTACGCGCGCTGAAACACGTATGTACTCATTACCAGCGATGGCGAGGCACGACACAATCTCTGACCAGAGCGTTTCTTATCGTCGCTAGTCTGCGCCACACGACACTAGTAGCACGTAGCGGGTCGGCAGGAACAGTTGTCATCTATATGTGGCGGGTCGGGAGAGGTAGTAGTCAGTCGACAGTATTAGCGAGTGGACGGTTGTACTGAGCGGGCGGCGGCGTGCTCTTCTCGCGACTCTGGTCTCCGTTCGGGACGATGCATACTGTTATTACAGGTAAGGTAATGAAGCTGCATTGCGCAAATCTAATACTGTATGTCAATTGTAACTATTTTCTTCACAACAAAATGCCCCAATAATACTTTGTTTCCAAACAAACTTTTTTAAAGTACAACCATTCATTTCCATTTAAATAATATTTCCTACGCATTTCCTCCAACAATCAAAATTAAATGTGAGCCGGCATTCATTGCACGACGCTGTGTACAGGTATCTACAGTTAAGAGCACATATAGATGCAGTTTGTTTTTTCTCTTTTGTCTTTTTTGTTTTTTTTTTTTTTTTTTTTGACGTAACGATCTTTTGCTCTTTTTATTCTAATTTGTACGTACGCTGTTTGTTTAGATTTTTATATTGGTAATGCCACGTAGCGCTCCGCGTGAAAATCACTGCCTGTGCTGTGTGCAGTCTGTGGCTAGTTTGCATTGTTGTTGTCATGAACTGCTATAGCTGGATGTGAACAGCGCGTAGCGTTGCGCAGTTAGGGGTGAGCCGCCAGCACTGGTGCATGTGAGGACAGAGATGGCGGACGTTTCAAATTACATATATTATGACTGGTGATGATATTAAGGGTAAATACATTGTTTGTTGTTCTCTATTAAACATCTTTACTTTGCTAACTATCCCTATCGGTAGTTAGTGCCCTCCGTAGTTTGGAATCTCTTATTTAGCTGGCAGCAGTGGTGCTCGCTGTATTGCAGTAGTTCGAGTAATGAAGATTTTTGTGAGGTAAGTGATTTCCGACAGGTGTACTTTAATGTTACTCAGGGCCATTCTTTTGCAGGGATCTTTGATAGTCAGATTGCGTTGCGCTCAAAATATTGTGTGTCAGTTTAAGCACAGTTTTGTATACATTGTTGTTCAAAGGGGGGCGTTTCAGAATACACAGGGCCGAAGGTCAGCCAGCGCTGCCCTTACAACGTTTATCGGGTTTTCAATTATGTCTGTTGAGATGTTCATGGTTCATTATTTCCATTCATCATATTATCGCGCGTTTCTCATCAATCTTCGTTCGTTCATTTTCTAGGGACGTTAACAACATTCTGGCACATTTTTATCATCATTCACTCACTCACTCACTCACTCACTCACTCACTCACTTACTTACGACTATTTGTGCGGGGAGGTTACACTTGGGTCCATTTCCATTTACATTCAATGTTGATAGACGCCTTTTTTTTTTTTTGTTGTTGTTTTGTTGCTGGCAGGTTACAAAGGGCCTCATTTTATGTTGGTTGCAGCAGCGTTTTTCTCCTTCTTCTAGCGTTTTCCCCGCCCCCGCCCCTCCCGCATCCCTCGGTCTCACCACGTTCACTGACAGCCGCGTCTGCGGCTACACCACAACGGCCCCCTCCCGGCAACCCATTCGTTTTCTCTTCTTTTGCACAAAAACAACGCCGCACGCGCCAGCCGAGCGCAGCGCAAGCCACCCACACCGCGCCCCTCCCCGTCTTTATAGCCTCCGCGTCTTGTTTTCTTCGTTTGCCCCCTCCCATCTCCCGAATGCCATGCCATGCCATGCCAGCAGCGTTACGCGTGCCCCTCCCCTGTCCACACACTACCGCGAAACGAACAGCCTTCCGGGCCACATGCAGGGCACGCCCACCGCCATTCCCGGACGCAATTCTCAAAACAACACACACACACACACACACACACACAATGGCTTTGCACACGAACATAGACGGCACGGGCACTGTCGTACATTCTTCCTCAGAACCATCTCAACGAACGTTACGTTACATACACATCCGGGAAAGCAAAGCAACGCAACGCACAATTCAGCCGTCAAAGGTAACGTTCACCACGGCAGACACTTGCCGCCGCGCCGTTACGCGCATTTCAGTGCGGCTACAATACACCTCCGACACGGGAACGTTCCGTTGCTCTACACTGCGTTTCTCCGTTTTGTTTGGTTTTTTTTCCGTTTTCTCTCTCTCTCTCTCTCTCTCTCTATATATATATTTGTTTTTTCCCCTCTGTCCTTTCCTCCACCATTCTCTCCTCACGTTCTGCCCAGACATTCGACCGATCAGAGGTTCGTTCACCTTTCGGTAACCGTTCTCAGCGCGACGGTGTACCAACGGTATGACGGTATGACGGTATGACGGGTGTTCAAGACGTCCGGTGTACCGCGCCGATCGACAGTTTCCCAGAGGCGACGGATCGGACCACATCACCGACATACACACAAACACGTGTACGCACATTCGCCAAAGCGACCGTCGTCTTCTAGCGTCGCGCTTACTCTACTGTACTGCACTGGACACGCGAGCATGCATCTTCAATGACGACGTCGGTGTGCGTGCGTCGTACGCACACAAGCAGACACAGTCGGTCAGACACGACTATCGAAATCAGAGTCGGGGGAAAGGTACATATCATCGTGCGTGTCGCCCGTACAATGCAATACACAGTGGTGTGTCTCAATGCGCGTTCACATTTAAACGTCACTCACACGCCTCCACGCTGCATTTACAGACACATTTCACCCTCGCCATATATGGCGTGCAAACCGACCCGCAAACGGCCGTCGTTACACACTGACATTCCCAACAATCGCGTGTCGTTTCCACCCGTCACGTAACTAACCGGCACCTCCATCCAAAGGGCACATCACCGATCGCACTTCCCCCCCCCCCCCTCGCAGACAACGACTTGTGCGCACGTGCCTCCATTCCACGTCACACCGTGGCCGCACCCCGCAACACGCGACACGCGACGCGCCCCATAAACAATCAAATTATTCATCGCATCGGCCACCCCACCCCGTCGCGTCGCAACCAAAGCGGTAGCTATTGCCACCGTCCACCCACTCACACACAAAACAAAACAAAAACAACAACAACAACAATTCCGCCCTTCCCGCAAAGGCCATTTGGTGGCCCTGAAAAGGGCCGTTTTGCCGCTCTCGCAACGGAGGATCTCCTTCCATTCCAGAGCCACCTCCTTACTTGGAGCTCGTGTACTTGGTCACCGCCTTCGTGCCCTCGCTCACGGCGTGCTTGGCCAGCTCGCCAGGCAGCAACAGCCGCACAGCGGTCTGGATCTCGCGGGACGTGATGGTCGAGCGCTTGTTGTAGTGCGCCAGGCGAGACGCCTCGGCCGCGATGCGCTCGAAAATGTCGTTCACGAAGCTGTTCATGATGCTCATCGCCTTCGACGAGATGCCCGTGTCAGGGTGCACCTGCTTCAGCACCTTGTAGATGTAGATGGCATAGCTCTCCTTCCTCTTGCGCTTCTTCTTCTTGTCGCCCTTCGAAATGTTCTTCTGCGCCTTGCCAGCCTTCTTGGCGGCCTTCCCGCTAGTCTTGGGCGGCATCGCAAACAAACAAGAACGTACGGCAGCAACACCAGCAGCAAGCGCTCCGCTCTAGTCAGCGTCTCCCCACACAGTGGCACCCAGCGCGCCCCGCCGCCGCACCTTTACCAGCTCGCCCCGTTGCGGCCGCCGACCAATGGGCCGCGAGCGCAACCGGCCGCCGCACCCGAGAGCATAAAGGACCCCCACCCCTGGCGGCGCCGCCACTCCGCTGCTCGACTCGCTGCGGCTCGCACCGTCCTTCGTCTCGTCTCGTTTTTTTACACCACAGCGCATCGCCATGTCCGGACGCGGAAAGGGAGGCAAAGTCAAGGGCAAGTCAAAGTCCCGCTCAAGCAGGGCCGGGCTCCAGTTCCCGGTCGGCAGAATCCACCGCCTCCTGCGCAAGGGAAACTACGCCGAGCGCGTCGGCGCCGGGGCGCCCGTCTACCTCGCCGCCGTCATGGAGTACCTCGCGGCTGAGGTGCTCGAGCTGGCCGGAAACGCGGCCCGCGACAACAAGAAGACGCGCATCATCCCGCGCCACCTGCAGCTTGCCATCCGCAACGACGAGGAGCTCAACAAGCTCCTGTCGGGCGTCACCATCGCACAGGGTGGTGTCCTGCCCAACATCCAGGCCGTCCTGCTGCCAAAGAAGACCGAGAAGAAGGCCTAAACAGAGAGGCCAGGCAATCGGCACGCGGACCCGCCGCCCAGCAGCGCTGCGTGCTCCCCTGCACGCAACGCGCTTTGCCGGCCCGGCTCGGCTCACAACAATCGGCCCTTTTCAGGGCCACCACACAAACCTACGTCCAAAGCAAAATTTCAGTCGTCCTCGCCGCGCTTTGCTTTACTTTACTTTACTTTAACTTAACTTCACTTCCACAGCCGCCGCCGGCAAGAAGACCATACCAACTGCTACGATTGCAGGGGCAGATATTCTGCGAGGTACCTCGGTGTCACGCCTGACATCGAAGTGTCACATAGGGCAACTTGGCACAAACGCTCACGCCAGGATGCAGATCCTGTACCCCTGTTCCCTCGACCCCGCAACAGGGGTAGCGATACTGGAAATATGCGCGCCCTCTATAGGGGCTATGCAGCCAGGTCGACGATGCATCGCCTACAGAAGGGTCCAAAGCAGAGCGCTCTACGACGGGCCTTACACGTCCCCGCGGCAGACCTGCCTACAACCACCCACAACACGATTCCGCGCCCTGGCAGAAGCGTTCTACGCCACCGCGCGGAATTCAGAAAATGACTATTACGTCTTGACCCTTGGGCAATATGAACACCACAGGGACAGATGTGCAAGACCCGAGTCGCTACTCCAGCAGTAGCACAAACAGAACACATAATCACTCTCAACAAACAGCAACGTCCGAAAAAGCACACTACCAAAGATAAGAACAACACACAGAAAAGAGGAGCAAATGTCCACAGGCGACAATAACCTCCACCAACTCCCCCTCTAACGGTAGAGGACTAAAGGAAAGAGAGAAGAACAACAAGAAGAGCCGCCGCCATCTTGTCGTCCACAGCCCGTGTGGCCACACACACGTTTCTCTTTTGTTTTTCGTTTGCCTCAAGCACCTCCACGCACGCACAGTCGCCTTCCAAACGACAACGACAGCAATAATCACCAACTGTTAAACGAGCGTGTCGACACACCGCCCTCCACTCCCGCGCGCCCCATACAAACGAAACAGCTGATCCGGCCGCCTATGGGCACGCCTTGCCTCGGCAACTCCAACGCCGCCGCAAACACACAGCCAAAACCACGCAAATATTCACCGCCTCTCGCACAACAACAACAACAACAACAACAACAACACACAGCCCGGCGTCTCCATCGATCGATAAACAAAACAAACACACAACGCCCTCTCTCGCGCGCGCGCGCACGCACACACACACACACACACACACACACACACACACACACACACAGCCACAAGACCCGCTTCCTTTCCTTTCTCCCAGTCACGTCACGTCAGTCAAACGCAAACGAAATGAAGAATGAAAGAAACAAGGCAGGCAGGCAACACACGCAGCAACAACACAGACTCTTTCGCACTTTTCAATTTCCGAACAGTGTGGTGGCCCTGAAAAGGGCCGTTTTCGTCTCTCCCACGGCCGCGGGAAGGCCAACGCGGCACAGCACACCGGCTGCGACGCGCCTAACCGCCGAAACCGTACAGGGTGCGCCCCTGCCTCTTCAGGGCGTACACCACGTCCATGGCCGTCACAGTCTTGCGCTTGGCGTGCTCAGTGTACGTCACCGCGTCGCGGATCACGTTCTCCAGGAACACCTTCAGCACTCCGCGGGTCTCCTCGTAGATCAGACCAGAGATGCGCTTCACGCCGCCCCTGCGAGCCAGGCGGCGGATCGCGGGCTTCGTGATGCCCTGGATGTTGTCGCGCAACACCTTGCGGTGCCGCTTGGCGCCACCCTTGCCGAGCCCCTTTCCTCCCTTGCCGCGGCCAGTCATCTCTTCTAAATCCTCAAAAAGCTCAAGGCAAGCAAAGCGTCTGCTGCAGCGGCTGGCTCCTCACCCGGCGCTAGCGAGTCGGCTACGGTCTGCGCCCGGCGCATTTTTTTTTTTTTTTTTTTTTTTTTTTTTTTTTTTTTTTTTTTTTTGCACTTTTCATTCTCTGCCCTAAGGGGGCAGAGCGGGCTGTTGTAGGGCTTGCTATTTACCCTTTTCAGCCATGGGTTTTTTGTTGTTCTGTTGGGTCTCCGTTTATTATTTTTCTTGCTAGGGGGCGGGGAAAGGGGTGGATATCTCCCAATTGGGAATTTATTTGCAGGAGTTTGTAGGGGACAGTTCCGGTATTTACCTTAGCGGCCAAGGAAAACCTGCAAAACCCGGCCAGAACTGCTTGTGTTTTGCCTTCTCTATTTTCCGTGTTGCCAGCTTTGGCGCTGGCGTTCACGGCGGGCAAGGGCGGCTTCGCGTCTTCTGCCGCGCTCCGCCTCTTGCTCCTCTCTTTGTCTTCTGGACTGCTCGTTCAGGGCTTCCTCCTTTCTTCTCATGCGCTCACTGCATTGGAGGAAGCTCGTCTGGTATTCGTCTCGGTCGGCTGGGTCGTCGTCGCTCAGGAGTTCGCTGTTCACAAGTTGCGCCATGTGGTTGACGAACTCCTTAGTTTGGACGCTTGAGTCCTGACGAGCTACCGGTGCTCTCATGCCTTCTGTCGAGACCTGTGTGGCTCGACCGATGGTCAGCTTCTTCGGCCAGGCCGTTTGTGTGGCCTGCTCGCGGCTGGGCTGTGCTGCAGTTGTTGCCAGCCTGTCGACTTGGTGCTGCGCCTCCTTCCTGTTGGTGTCGCGGCTAAGGGACTCACGTAGAGTGAGGCAGGCGGCCTCCATCTCCGCATGGAGAATCATGCGGAATCGTGTTTCCGCCTCCTGGAGGGCCGGCTCGATGTCGGGACTAGCTGTCGTCGCCGTCTTCCCACTCGCTGCGTCGCGCCGCCGCCTCCCCCCTCCGCCCTTGCCACAGGCGGCGGGGGAAGGCGGCCGCACGTGTGCGGTGGCCGCCGTCGAGTCACCTCCGGGTGCCGCCGTTGTTTCCGCGGCGTTGCCTCCTCCTCTCGTTGAATCCCCTGTCCCTCCGCGGCTCGCCGCGGGTGCAGGGCGTTGTCGTCGCCTCCTCCTGCGGCGTCGCTTCTTTGCCTGGGGCGCCGTCTCCTTTGTAGTGGCGGGATTTCGGCCGTTGAAGGCCTGACATCCGCGCCAGCTGGCGACGTGCTCACCGCCGCAGCGGGCGCACGTCGGTTTGACGTCTTTGGTGCTGGTGCAGGTGCGGGTGTCATGGTGACGCCCGCACTTGACGCACCTGGCGGCGTTGCGGCAGTACTTTGCCACATGCCCCTCCTCCTGGCACTTGAAACACTGCGGCTTCATGTCCAGGTGGGGGGGGAGAGTCTCCGGCTGCACGTGGAAGCCCAGCAGCTTCCGGATGTCAAGGACGTCCCTGCCGTTGTCCGCCGCTGGTGTGGCGACGATGAACAGAGGCGGCTTCGCCCTATTGGTTCTGTTGTGCAACCTGACGGTTGCCCCAACAAAACCTTGGCGGCGCAGTCCTTCTTCCACTGCTCGCTCCGTCATGATCCAAGGTAGTCCCCTAAGAAGCGCCTTGGTGACTTCTTTGCGACGAGTCTTTTGACCCATCGCATCTCTCTCCGGGGCGTCCACCATGTGAGCGGCCACAAGGGCCTTCAGGGCCCTGTAGTCGTTCCAGTCAGCGGCCTGGAGCTTGATGGTGGCGTCGGAGTCGACGGACTCCACGACGACCTCCTTGTCGCAGCTCTGCCCCATCCCATCGTATAATTCCACCCACTCGACCTCCCTGCACTTGATGTACAGGGCGGGAGTGGGGGAAACTACTTCTTCTGTCGCCGAGTTGCCGCCTCTCGCGACATCACGTCCCACGCTGCTCATCTTAACCATACTGCGCGAGGGCTTGACAATTTGCTTTTTTGCCGTCAAAACAGCAACACGACAATTTGCCACCCGCGCGCAGTACGATCTCCTCGCTCACTCTCCCGCAGTAGCAGAGCGCCGCGCTGCAGTGACCTGCACGCGCCAGCCCCCCTATATAGACTCTGGCCCGCCCTCCCCCCACCACGCGCAACCGAGGGCATATAAGCGCACCACGGTGGCTGGCGCGCGCCCGCCTGCGAACCAACACATGACACACAAGAAAACGCACTCACACATAGAACCCCAGTACCAAAAACCCAGAGAAGGCATAGGCGTACACGAGGAAACAGAAGCGGGAACACGCGTGCACCACAACAAAATACTCGGAGACAACACAACAGTGACACACAGACACACAGTCAGCAAGCCAGCGACACCAGCACACACACTACTCCACCTCCCACCACATCTGACACACAGGCACCTCAAAATGTTCCACGCAACAACAACACAAGCGCCAGCCCACACATAACGCCAACACCCGCAACAGCGGCCGCCAACACCACAACTGAGCCACAGGCCGACACACACAACACCAAAACAACATTCGAGGGCATATTAGAAATAATATTCCCCCATCACACGACCGCCCAGATCCTTAACAAGATCTGGACGACCGTCACCACACTCTACACACAGCTCATGGCTGCCCAACCAGGGCAGCACTGGGCTGCCATACAAACAGCGTTCACCACACTGTTTACACACATACATGGATAACACGCCACACCCCGTCCCCATCGCAAACAACCAGACTCTGACACAGATCCTGTTCTGGAACGCAGACGGGATCAACAACAAAAGGGCGGAATTTGCCGCGCTCATGGAGCGTAAGGGTATCCTTATCGCCCTGCTGAGCGAAACTAAGCTCAAGCCACGCAACCAACTAAACTTCACCGGCTACTGCGTCTATCGTACCGACCGACCGGACGGCTCCGGTCATGGTGGAACAGCCATCATCATACACAAGGACATAGAACACACAAACATAATGCTCCCTGAACTTGAAAAACTAGAGGCAACCGCCGTCAGGGTCAAATTCAACGGAGCTTACACTACACTGGTGTCAGTATACAACAGCCCTAAAAACATTAAAACACGCGACATCAGCACAATACTCAACATATCACCGCGCGTAATAGCCGCTGGAGATCTTAACGCAAAACACCCGGACTGGAACTCACGAATTCGAAACTCCAACGGCAAGAAACTATACGAACACGCACTAGGACGAAACTACATCACACTAGCGCCGACCGAACCGACGCACATTCCCTACCGGAGGGGACACAGGCCAGACGTGTTAGACATGGCCCTCATCAAGGGCATAACAACGACACTCAACGTTGCCGTTGAAAACGATCTGCCCTCAAATCACCAACCCGTTATACTGTACATGGAAGAAACACTGCAGCACCTGGAACAACGCAGGATGTTAGACTACAGGCGCGCGAATTGGACCCAGTTCAAGGAAACGCTTGACAGTCGCATCCCACCCACCCACGCGATTAACGAGACAGCCCAAATTGACGAGGCAGTTGAAACCCTCACCGGCGCCGTCCAGGACGCAATAGCCGACACCATACCAATCCGCACACCACAACAACACAGTGCTGCCCTGCCCCAGGAAATCCTGGGCCTAATCTCAATGAGGAACCGCCTCAGGAGACACTGGCAGCGTACCAGGCGCCAGCACTTCAAACGGCACATTAACAGGCTCCAGGGTATAATCCGGGAAAAAATACAAACATTCAAGACACAACAGTGGGACCAGAAACTCGCAGGGCTGGACACCACGCGACCTGGCGTGTGGCAGCTAGCCCGACACTTCACCAGGGAGAAACTGTACACCCCCACGCTACAAGGGCCCGACGGACCAGCATATTCTGCGGAAGAAAAAGCGGAACTGATGGCCCTCACACTCGCAGCGTCATTCACACCGAACCTGGATCCCTCAGACCCAGCGTTCACACTTGATACGGACCAGGAGGTCACACGCATCCTGGCCCAACCGGCGCGCTACAATATCCGACAAGCTAGTACAGCAGAAGTCAAATGGGCCATCATGCATACCACCGCTAGGAAGGCCCCTGGTCACGATGGCATTCAGAACCGTGTCCTCCAGGAGTTCACGGACAAAGCTGTAGACTACCTCACACACATCACGAATGCCATACTCAAGCACCAACACTTCCCCGCCTTTTGGAAGACGGCCAAGGTCCTGATGTTCAGGAAGCCGGGGAAAGACCACTCCCTCCCACAAAATTACCGACCCATCAGTCTACTGAGCGCGCTCAGCAAGATCGTTGAGAAGGTAATATTAAAACGACTCACCAGGCACTGCATCACAAACGACACCCTGAGGCCGGAGCAATTCGGTTTCAGGAATCACCACTCAACAACACAACAACTCCTCCGCGTAGTAGAATACATAACACACGGATACAACACAAACAAGGCAACTGGGGCGGTGTTCCTGGACATCGAAAAGGCTTTCGATCGTCTATGGCACAACGGCTTAATACGCAAACTTAGCGACGCAGGGTTCCCCGACGGGCTCGTACGTCTCATACACTCATACCTCACGGACAGGAGTTTTAACACCGACGTGCAGGGCAAACAATCGACACGACATGGTATACAGGCAGGAGTCCCCCAAGGAAGCATCCTGGGGCCCTTACTGTTTAACCTCTACATTAACGACCTCCCAGCTACACATAACACGACGGTAGCAATCTACGCGGATGACACTGCCATCCTTGCGCAAGATTGGAAGCCGTCTAACATCAACTCACGACTACAGACTGCACTCAGAACGGCGGAGCCTTGGCTGGTCAAATGGCGTGTTAGAGTAAACGTCGACAAGTGCGAGGCCGTTCTGTTCACTAGACGACCGAAGCAACTGCGCAAACATCAGCACTGCAACCCAATAACACTACACACACGCCCAATACGTTTCCGCGAGAAGGTCAAATACCTCGGTGTCTGGCTGGACAGGAAACTACTCTGGGGGGACCACATTCAACACGTGACCAACAAAGCTAACGCGAGGCTCAAACAACTTTACCCTATGCTTAACAGGCGTAGCACACTGAACAGAAGGGTGTCTAGGTCCATGTACATGACACTTATTAGACCCCTGATGACGTACGCAGCCCCTGTCTGGGGATACGCTGCGCCCACTCGCCTGCGCCGTCTGCAGCTCATACAGAACAAAGTTCTCAAAATCATAAGCAACGCTCCGCGCTACACACGCATCGCGGACCTTCACCGGGAATACCGGCTAGATACTATCTTGCAGGTATTCCAAAAACTCTCCACGCGACTGTACAATAACACGAGACACTCGCGCAACCCGTTTATCCTCTCTCTGGGTAACTACGACCACAACCATAGATGGAAGCATAACAGACCAAAGACATTACTGGTTAGGAACTAAACATCTATGGTCCATAGAACGCTAACACGACAGTACTG
The DNA here is from genome assembly GCF_023864275.1 of Schistocerca cancellata. NCBI lineage: Eukaryota > Metazoa > Arthropoda > Insecta > Orthoptera > Acrididae > Schistocerca > Schistocerca cancellata. Next base: position 19,648 of record NW_026046868.1, read on the forward strand.
GCGAGCCCCTGCAACACAGTTACTACTGGAAACCCAGATGTGCGACCAGCCGGGAAACAGGCAACCGCAGGGAAGCCGTACTGTACACAGCACGCAAACCAGCCACACACACCCCCTACACCGTCCGTGAGCCGATCTATGACCGATCGCCCACTAATCTACAACGATCTTGAACTGTTGCAGGGACGCAGCAACCGCTGCAAGCGCCGCAACAAGCTCCAGCAACGATAAAGGTAACGATGCACGATACCTCGAACTAACATAACCGCACCTTGCATGCTCTGTCGCAGCTAGCAAGCCGCTACTGCCCTTACTACCCGTCCTACTGTCGCAGAGGTTTTTTTCCCTTGGCTCTTGCCTTGGCACTTTTTTTCCTCTGCCCTTACAACCGCTACCCTTCAATCGTTTTCGACCACTTCTATCTCCTGATGGACCATGTTAATGAGTAATCTTACCCAGACGCATGGATAACATCACAGCCCGCATCCTGTGACGCCTGATTCAAAAAACTAACATGTTTACGGAGGTGACAGTAGAACTTTTGGTTTGGTCACCACGTTGGTGTGGGCGTGGAGGGGCCCCATCCTATATGAAAAAAGGCGCGCGCCCGTGTCGTCAAGGCAGCACCCGACGCAGCACCTCGCTCGCCTCCACGCCGCTCCGCTAACCGCTACCGCTATGGCCCGCACAAAGCAAACGGCCCGCAAGTCCACCGGCGGAAAGGCGCCGCGCAAACAGCTCGCCACCAAGGCGGCGAGGAAGAGCGCGCCCGCCACCGGCGGCGTCAAGAAGCCCCACCGCTACAGGCCGGGCACCGTCGCCCTGCGAGAAATCAGGCGCTACCAGAAGAGCACAGAGCTGCTCATCCGCAAGCTGCCATTCCAGCGCCTAGTGCGCGAGATCGCCCAGGACTTCAAGACCGACCTGCGCTTCCAGAGCTCCGCGGTCATGGCCCTGCAGGAGGCCAGCGAGGCCTACCTCGTCGGCCTCTTCGAAGACACCAACCTGTGCGCAATCCACGCCAAGCGCGTCACCATCATGCCCAAGGACATCCAGCTCGCGCGCCGCATCCGCGGCGAGCGCGCCTAAACACCGCGCCAGCCGCTGGGCACCGCCCACGCACGCAACAAACAAAACGGCCCTTTTAAGGGCCACTAACATCACTCCGTCGCGAGCAAACTTTGTCGGTCGCCTCTCGCCCCACAACCACAGAACCAAAGACAAAACACCACTTCCACTTCCCGTCCGTCCGCCACAGCCGCTCTCCCCTGCCAGCTTGCTGGCGCGCGCAACAATCAACATCATGCCTCCCCGGCGCGGCGCTCAAAGCGCACAATACCCATCGGCCGACGCCGTCAACCACACGGCCGGCCGCCGCTTCGTTTCGAAAAGAAAACGAAACAAAAAGCCAGGCACGTCCAACGCCACCGACCCTTTCCACATCTCAACGTCCCCCGCCCCCGTTGCAAGAACACACACACAAGACAAGACACATCCGAGAAGACGGCAGGCAGGCCAACCAAAGTATTCAAACAACATGACACAAAACCAACCGTCGGCCGGCCGCGACCAAAAAAAAAAAACGGCGACAATCAACCGCAACGACAAAACCGCTACCGCCGCCCGCACCCGCCACCGACCCCCCCCCCGCAATCCAACCACCACGGCACGCAAACAGTATCCACACACGGGCATACAGAAACGCCAGACGACACAACCACACCGCAACACAAACACGACAATCAAAACCTTCCCGACGTGCTTTGATGGCCCTGAGAAGGGCCGTTTTGGGCCGCGCGTCTGTTGCGCGCCACTAGACGACGGGGACGGGGGGTGCGGACGACGGAGTCAACCGCCAACCCTTCCTTTCCCATTCCTCTCTACTTCTTCTTCTTGGGCGAAGCCTTCGCCTTAGACGGCGTCGTCGCCTTCTTCGGGCGCGGCGCCTTCGGCTTCTTCGTCGGAACCTTGGCGGCCTTCTTCGCCTTCGACGGCGACTTGGCCTTGGCCGGCTTGGCAGCAGCCGCCTTCTTCGCACCGGCGGGAGCGGCCGACGCCGCAGACGCCTTCTTGGCGGCGCCCGCCTTCCGACCAGTCGCCGCCTTCACGCCACCAGCCTTCTTTGCGCCGGCCGCACGGGCGCCCTTCTTCTCCTTGCTGGCCGGAGCGGCGCGCTTCTTCTTGGCACCGCCAGCACGAGCCTTGCCGCCCTCAGCCGCCCCGCCGCCGGCGCCGGCAAGCTTGAAAGAGCCGGACGCGCCCTTCCCCTTCGTCTGCACCAGCTCGCCCGCCACCACGGCCGACTTGAGGTACTTCTTGATAAACGGCGCCAGCTTCTCCGCGTCCAGCTTGTAGTGCGCGGCAATGTACTTCTTGATCGCCTGCAGCGACGATCCGCCGCGCTCCTTCAGACTCTTGATGGCGGCCGTCACCATCTCAGAGGTGCGCGGGTGCGCAGGCTTGGCGCGCGGCTTCTTCGCAGACGACGCAGACTTTGCCTTCTTCGTAGTGCCGGTGGCGGCGGGTGCCGCAGCAGTCTCGTTCGTAGCCGCCTGATCTGCCATTTCGACGACGCGCGTTAACACACAGCGAGCAGCGAGAGCGAGAGGAGACACGCAGCGAGCGGAGCGCACAGCAGAGGAATAGCCGCCTCGACGCACAGGCCCAGCCAGTGTCGCGGGCGGGCGCGGACGGCCGAGAGAGCGGCCGCCACTCTGCGCGCCGCCGCGCCGCGCCTCCCGCGCTTGCTACCGCCCAACGTCCGACAGCCTGTGCGGAGCAGCCCCACACCTGCGCCACAACCACCCGCGCCTTTCAAACCACCGAGGATGGGGCTACACACAGCCACACCACAGTCGCCAACCAGTCGCCACGGCAGCGCCGCAAACCACGGCCAAACTGCAGCCACCGCGCGCTACAGCCTGGGTCGGCCCGCCGAGAATCGCCGCCCACGCCCAAATGCCGCCCCCACAGCCCCAGCCGGCGACCGGCCACAATGGCCAAACCTTCGGCAAAAGCCCCGCACCGTCGCCGCGGCAGCCCGGCCAGCGCGGCCGGCGCCACAGCCACACAAGCGGAGGCGTGCGGCGATGACGGCCGTGCAAACGCACCTCCGCCGCCCCATCGCCCTCCCACCGTTTCCCGATCGGCCCGCAGCCGTCGGGCCACGTCCTCCTCCTCTCGCCCGCCAACATTCACAGCCCTTTCGTTCGTTTCCCAACAATTTCAATTGTGCCCGCCGCAAAAACGGGCGCCGCCTGCAAAGCAACATGCTCCGCCGGAGCGCCCCTCGCCGCTTACGAGCCAACCCCTCGCCCGAGGCAAACCCGAAATCCGCAACTACAGACCAACCCAATCTGCCGTCAGCACACACGACAGCCAACATCACGCGTTACGAGTTAGACATTAGGTTCACACGTCTCGGTTAGGTTCGGTGGACGTGGGTTAGGTTAAGGGCACTTGGGTTAGGTTAAGCATTCAAAACACACGTCAGGCGTCAGAGGTTAGGTTAGGTTACGTTACATTAAGGTTAGGTTAGGGGCACCTCGGTTAGGTTAAGGGTCGGTGTTAGGTTAAGCGTCAAACTTAGGTTAAGCATTCAAACACACGTCGGGCGTCAGAGGTTAGGTTAGGTTAGGTTAGGTTAAGGCCACTTGGGTTAGGTTAAGCCTCAAACTTAGGTTAAGCATTCAAACACACGTCGGGCGTCAGGTGGCCGCAGCAGCCGCACCTACCTACCCACCCACCTCACGGCCGGACAGCTTGGCTTACTTGGCGCTGAGGCTGACCTCACCGCACCTCACGCTACGCAACGCTACAGGTTCGGTTCGCTCAGCTTAGGCTTAGAGCTTAAGCGCCCAGGTCGGATTACGACGTTGGTTCACCTTCGGGCGCCACACTTTGGGTGTAAAGGTCGCGTCGGGTCGTCGGCACGCCGCAAAAACAAAAGCGAAGCCACAGGACAACGCCGACAAACGGGCAGCACGACCACGACCAGATACCGAGACACACGGACCACCCACCGGCCAAAGGGCACCAAACAACAAACCAGAGCACCACGTGTCGACCAGAGCAACCCGCCGCTCACGCGACGTGGCTGGCACCGAAGGGCCGCCGCAACTGCGCTTTCCGCGCCGGGCCGGATGCACGTGCGGCAACACCACCACCGCACACAGCCGCTGTTCAACATCAACCAACAACACGCCGCGGTCGCAGCCTCAACGCCAGCACACGTTTGCACCACCATTCACACGCACCGCACAAACAGCTGTCGCCGACAACACAAACACACCGCAACGACGCCGCCGCCCCTACTTGTGCCGGCCACCCACCCCACCGACGGCGCACCTGTCGCCGGCCGGCAGTCGACACGGGAAACGCACACCGCCACTTCGCTCGCGCGCACGCCACCAACCAGTCGTCGTCTCCAAAACAACAAACAAACAAACATAGGGCAGGCAACAAATCGCCTCGCACGAACCGTCCACAAAACTATCAAAGCACAGCCTCTGGCTAACGGCCACGACGCAGCGGCACGCTGCTCCTTTCCCCGCCCCCACTCGATTCACGAAGGCACGCGACACCGCCAACGACGGCCTCGCTTCCCGCAACCGACACCTTTCCGCCACTACGCACAGCCGCACCCGACGCCCGTGCCAACGACACAACTACTGCACTATCCACCGCCGCCTCCCCCTTCCCGTCGTACACACACACAGCCAGCCAGCCAGCCAGCCAGCCAAAACCACACCAACGACCCAAACATGCACGTGCAACGGCACACCCCAACCAGTCAACGTCGACAACCACACGCACGGCTCGAAACCGGCGCCCTTCCACGTTGCCATCAAGCTACACACAAGACACAAGGAACCAACAACAGCAAGCCTGCCCGCCCGCCCCACTCTCACGCCGCAAAAAGCACACCGAAACCGCCAAACGCACATTCCCATCGCACCGACACCGACCGGCTCGCTACCACCACACCTCTCGGCAGCCGTTTCGCAAACATGACACGGCGCGACATGACATCACGACCAACTCTCCTCTCCAGACGCCTTCGGCCGGAGCACAACGCCGCCAATTCGCCACACACACACACACACACACACACACAGTCGACAGGCGCCCGCCCGCCCGCCCTGCACGACGCCGCGCAGCAAAGGCGCCCGCAAACACATACCTCTCCTCTCTCTCGGCCGCCCGACGCGCCAACCGCCACACCGCCAGCCACTCGCAATTGTGCACTGCCGCCAGCCACACGTCCAACACGCCGCGCCGCCTCCGGCCACCCGCCAGGGGGCGCTCACGTCCGCGACAACAGCGCGGCCCGCCGGGCCAAACCGAACCGAGCCGAGCCGCCCGCCGCTGCTCTGCACATCTTCCTGCGCGCATCAACAAAACGAGGCAAGCGAGCACACCCCGTCACAACGCCACATCACGCAAATGCCGTGCCGACCTCTTGTGTCTACCGCCTAAATTGCACTCACTCACCAGCCGCCCCTTCTTCTTCTTCCTACCTATCTATCTGTGCGTCTGTGTCGGTCCGCGCGTGACGCCTCTCAACATCCGCCGTCGCCGTCCCCGTCCCCGTTTCCGCCCCAATGCCATCGTCGCGCCGCCTCCTCCTCCTCCTCCGCCCCTGTCCGGCCCGCACCACACCATACACCGCTGCTTGTCCCGGCCGTTGCCACCAAAGGCGCCTACCGCAAACGCGCCACGCCGCAGCCCCCGTGCGTGCATCTCCGTGCCGACGCTGCCTCTCTGCCCTCCCGCACGCACTCGACCGACCGACATGCACTGCGTCGACGGCCTCGACAACACAGTCTCTGGCTCCGCACTGCGTCTTCCGGTACGCGCGCTGAAACACGTATGTACTCATTACCAGCGATGGCGAGGCACGACACAATCTCTGACCAGAGCGTTTCTTATCGTCGCTAGTCTGCGCCACACGACACTAGTAGCACGTAGCGGGTCGGCAGGAACAGTTGTCATCTATATGTGGCGGGTCGGGAGAGGTAGTAGTCAGTCGACAGTATTAGCGAGTGGACGGTTGTACTGAGCGGGCGGCGGCGTGCTCTTCTCGCGACTCTGGTCTCCGTTCGGGACGATGCATACTGTTATTACAGGTAAGGTAATGAAGCTGCATTGCGCAAATCTAATACTGTATGTCAATTGTAACTATTTTCTTCACAACAAAATGCCCCAATAATACTTTGTTTCCAAACAAACTTTTTTAAAGTACAACCATTCATTTCCATTTAAATAATATTTCCTACGCATTTCCTCCAACAATCAAAATTAAATGTGAGCCGGCATTCATTGCACGACGCTGTGTACAGGTATCTACAGTTAAGAGCACATATAGATGCAGTTTGTTTTTTCTCTTTTGTCTTTTTTGTTTTTTTTTTTTTTTTTTTTTTTGACGTAACGATCTTTTGCTCTTTTTATTCTAATTTGTACGTACGCTGTTTGTTTAGATTTTTATATTGGTAATGCCACGTAGCGCTCCGCGTGAAAATCACTGCCTGTGCTGTGTGCAGTCTGTGGCTAGTTTGCATTGTTGTTGTCATGAACTGCTATAGCTGGATGTGAACAGCGCGTAGCGTTGCGCAGTTAGGGGTGAGCCGCCAGCACTGGTGCATGTGAGGACAGAGATGGCGGACGTTTCAAATTACATATATTATGACTGGTGATGATATTAAGGGTAAATACATTGTTTGTTGTTCTCTATTAAACATCTTTACTTTGCTAACTATCCCTATCGGTAGTTAGTGCCCTCCGTAGTTTGGAATCTCTTATTTAGCTGGCAGCAGTGGTGCTCGCTGTATTGCAGTAGTTCGAGTAATGAAGATTTTTGTGAGGTAAGTGATTTCCGACAGGTGTACTTTAATGTTACTCAGGGCCATTCTTTTGCAGGGATCTTTGATAGTCAGATTGCGTTGCGCTCAAAATATTGTGTGTCAGTTTAAGCACAGTTTTGTATACATTGTTGTTCAAAGGGGGGCGTTTCAGAATACACAGGGCCGAAGGTCAGCCAGCGCTGCCCTTACAACGTTTATCGGGTTTTCAATTATGTCTGTTGAGATGTTCATGGTTCATTATTTCCATTCATCATATTATCGCGCGTTTCTCATCAATCTTCGTTCGTTCATTTTCTAGGGACGTTAACAACATTCTGGCACATTTTTATCATCATTCACTCACTCACTCACTCACTCACTCACTCACTCACTTACTTACGACTATTTGTGCGGGGAGGTTACACTTGGGTCCATTTCCATTTACATTCAATGTTGATAGACGCCTTTTTTTTTTTTTGTTGTTGTTTTGTTGCTGGCAGGTTACAAAGGGCCTCATTTTATGTTGGTTGCAGCAGCGTTTTTCTCCTTCTTCTAGCGTTTTCCCCGCCCCCGCCCCTCCCGCATCCCTCGGTCTCACCACGTTCACTGACAGCCGCGTCTGCGGCTACACCACAACGGCCCCCTCCCGGCAACCCATTCGTTTTCTCTTCTTTTGCACAAAAACAACGCCGCACGCGCCAGCCGAGCGCAGCGCAAGCCACCCACACCGCGCCCCTCCCCGTCTTTATAGCCTCCGCGTCTTGTTTTCTTCGTTTGCCCCCTCCCATCTCCCGAATGCCATGCCATGCCATGCCAGCAGCGTTACGCGTGCCCCTCCCCTGTCCACACACTACCGCGAAACGAACAGCCTTCCGGGCCACATGCAGGGCACGCCCACCGCCATTCCCGGACGCAATTCTCAAAACAACACACACACACACACACACACACACAATGGCTTTGCACACGAACATAGACGGCACGGGCACTGTCGTACATTCTTCCTCAGAACCATCTCAACGAACGTTACGTTACATACACATCCGGGAAAGCAAAGCAACGCAACGCACAATTCAGCCGTCAAAGGTAACGTTCACCACGGCAGACACTTGCCGCCGCGCCGTTACGCGCATTTCAGTGCGGCTACAATACACCTCCGACACGGGAACGTTCCGTTGCTCTACACTGCGTTTCTCCGTTTTGTTTGGTTTTTTTTCCGTTTTCTCTCTCTCTCTCTCTCTCTCTCTATATATATATTTGTTTTTTCCCCTCTGTCCTTTCCTCCACCATTCTCTCCTCACGTTCTGCCCAGACATTCGACCGATCAGAGGTTCGTTCACCTTTCGGTAACCGTTCTCAGCGCGACGGTGTACCAACGGTATGACGGTATGACGGTATGACGGGTGTTCAAGACGTCCGGTGTACCGCGCCGATCGACAGTTTCCCAGAGGCGACGGATCGGACCACATCACCGACATACACACAAACACGTGTACGCACATTCGCCAAAGCGACCGTCGTCTTCTAGCGTCGCGCTTACTCTACTGTACTGCACTGGACACGCGAGCATGCATCTTCAATGACGACGTCGGTGTGCGTGCGTCGTACGCACACAAGCAGACACAGTCGGTCAGACACGACTATCGAAATCAGAGTCGGGGGAAAGGTACATATCATCGTGCGTGTCGCCCGTACAATGCAATACACAGTGGTGTGTCTCAATGCGCGTTCACATTTAAACGTCACTCACACGCCTCCACGCTGCATTTACAGACACATTTCACCCTCGCCATATATGGCGTGCAAACCGACCCGCAAACGGCCGTCGTTACACACTGACATTCCCAACAATCGCGTGTCGTTTCCACCCGTCACGTAACTAACCGGCACCTCCATCCAAAGGGCACATCACCGATCGCACTTCCCCCCCCCCCCTCGCAGACAACGACTTGTGCGCACGTGCCTCCATTCCACGTCACACCGTGGCCGCACCCCGCAACACGCGACACGCGACGCGCCCCATAAACAATCAAATTATTCATCGCATCGGCCACCCCACCCCGTCGCGTCGCAACCAAAGCGGTAGCTATTGCCACCGTCCACCCACTCACACACAAAACAAAACAAAAACAACAACAACAACAATTCCGCCCTTCCCGCAAAGGCCATTTGGTGGCCCTGAAAAGGGCCGTTTTGCCGCTCTCGCAACGGAGGATCTCCTTCCATTCCAGAGCCACCTCCTTACTTGGAGCTCGTGTACTTGGTCACCGCCTTCGTGCCCTCGCTCACGGCGTGCTTGGCCAGCTCGCCAGGCAGCAACAGCCGCACAGCGGTCTGGATCTCGCGGGACGTGATGGTCGAGCGCTTGTTGTAGTGCGCCAGGCGAGACGCCTCGGCCGCGATGCGCTCGAAAATGTCGTTCACGAAGCTGTTCATGATGCTCATCGCCTTCGACGAGATGCCCGTGTCAGGGTGCACCTGCTTCAGCACCTTGTAGATGTAGATGGCATAGCTCTCCTTCCTCTTGCGCTTCTTCTTCTTGTCGCCCTTCGAAATGTTCTTCTGCGCCTTGCCAGCCTTCTTGGCGGCCTTCCCGCTAGTCTTGGGCGGCATCGCAAACAAACAAGAACGTACGGCAGCAACACCAGCAGCAAGCGCTCCGCTCTAGTCAGCGTCTCCCCACACAGTGGCACCCAGCGCGCCCCGCCGCCGCACCTTTACCAGCTCGCCCCGTTGCGGCCGCCGACCAATGGGCCGCGAGCGCAACCGGCCGCCGCACCCGAGAGCATAAAGGACCCCCACCCCTGGCGGCGCCGCACCCTCGCAGTATTTTTGGATATTGAAAGGGCGTTCGACAAGCTATGGCATGACGGACTCCTCTACAAGCTGTGCGAGATAGGGATCCCTGTCAAAATGGTCCGGCTCATAAAGGCATACCTCACCGATCGAGTATGCAAGATACATGTACACAACACCTCTTCCCAACCTTTCACCCCACAAGCAGGAGTGCCGCAGGGCGGCATACTGTCTCCGCTGCTGTACGCGCTGTACACAGCAGATATACCGACCACCCAATCCCCAGACGAAACAATAGCCCTATACGCAGACGACACAGCTTACTGGTGTACATCACTCAGGACAACAACTATACAGAGGAAGACGGACGCATACCTAAAACGACTCGAAGACTGGATGGAAAAGTGGAGAATAAGACCAAACCCAGCAAAGACACAAACAGTACTCTTTCGACACAGAAACCTGACCAAAAAGAGACAGCAAAATGACAACGACATACAACTAACTCTCTGGAACACGCCACTCAGACTTGTCAACACGGCTAGGTACCTTGGCGTCTTCCTAGACAAACACATGAACTGGATGACTCACCTGAACTACCTTCTAGACAAGACTAGAAAACGCCAAAGACTGATACGACAAGTACAAGGACGCCTCCGTGGCTGCAGCATGGAAACAGCCATACATACATACAAAACATTTATCAGACCTGTCCTAGAATACGCCAGCGCCCCGCTGGGAGGAATTCCGCACACAGTAGCAGACAGACTCTACAGTACAGAACGACGACTGCTCCGCAACCTTGCGAAACTCCCAGCAAGGACGCCCAGCAACGACGTATACGACATAGTTAACGTGGAACCACTCCAGACACGACTGACAAAACTGCGCGCGAACTACGGACAACGAATACTAACACAAAGACCTGACATGGAAAACATAATCACAACAAGACCTCGTACTCAACGACTCCCCAAACACAAGTATATCTGCCCAGCGCGTACGGTAGCACAAAACACATCACACCACTTCCCAGACCTAGCCCCAACTATGGAACCGCTGACAACCCATACCACTACCCCTCCCCACCTAGACGTCAGACAATAAAACACAGACAGACATACACCCTCTCTCCCTCGTTTTCTCTCTCTCTATCTCCCTCTCCCTCTCCCTCACTCTCCCTCTCTCTCTCTCTCCCTCTCTCTCACACCCACACACACACGCACACACAAACACACACACACAATCAACATACGACAACACTCGCACAATTAAGCAAGCCGGCACACTCTCCAACTACTCCATCCTGTTCTGCCACTGAAAAGGAAAAAAAAAAAAAATGTAAATAGAAAATAGCAATAATTGTACAATGTAACCTTTCCCCTTCCACATTCTATTATTATGTTAATTCTAGTAATATATACATTAAGAACTAAAACATAAACTTGCAAATCACATCCTTCTGCTATACTCCTTGTTAAACCAAAATATAACCTGTTAATTTTATTATAACCTTATTAATTATATTAACCTGTTAATCATATAATAGTAAACGAAAATTGTTAGTAAATGTTAATTGTTAGTAAATGTTAATTGTTAATAATCACGACAAAGTGCAAAAAATTATAAAGCACCTTTCGCAAGCACTTTAAATTGTACAGAAAAGAAAATAAAATTGTAAACCTCATCTAAGGCTAAAAAGTGCAATGCAAGCACTAGAATAGCCCGCCCTTCCCCCTAAGGGAAGGGAATGAAATGTGCTAAAAAAAAAAAAAAAAAAAAAAAAAAAAAAAAAAAGGCGGCGCCGCCACTCCGCTGCTCGACTCGCTGCGGCTCGCACCGTCCTTCGTCTCGTCTCGTTTTTTTACACCACAGCGCATCGCCATGTCCGGACGCGGAAAGGGAGGCAAAGTCAAGGGCAAGTCAAAGTCCCGCTCAAGCAGGGCCGGGCTCCAGTTCCCGGTCGGCAGAATCCACCGCCTCCTGCGCAAGGGAAACTACGCCGAGCGCGTCGGCGCCGGGGCGCCCGTCTACCTCGCCGCCGTCATGGAGTACCTCGCGGCTGAGGTGCTCGAGCTGGCCGGAAACGCGGCCCGCGACAACAAGAAGACGCGCATCATCCCGCGCCACCTGCAGCTTGCCATCCGCAACGACGAGGAGCTCAACAAGCTCCTGTCGGGCGTCACCATCGCACAGGGTGGTGTCCTGCCCAACATCCAGGCCGTCCTGCTGCCAAAGAAGACCGAGAAGAAGGCCTAAACAGAGAGGCCAGGCAATCGGCACGCGGACCCGCCGCCCAGCAGCGCTGCGTGCTCCCCTGCACGCAACGCGCTTTGCCGGCCCGGCTCGGCTCACAACAATCGGCCCTTTTCAGGGCCACCACACAAACCTACGTCCAAAGCAAAATTTCAGTCGTCCTCGCCGCGCTTTGCTTTACTTTACTTTACTTTAACTTAACTTCACTTCCACAGCCGCCGCCGGCAAGAAGACCATACCAACTGCTACGATTGCAGGGGCAGATATTCTGCGAGGTACCTCGGTGTCACGCCTGACATCGAAGTGTCACATAGGGCAACTTGGCACAAACGCTCACGCCAGGATGCAGATCCTGTACCCCTGTTCCCTCGACCCCGCAACAGGGGTAGCGATACTGGAAATATGCGCGCCCTCTATAGGGGCTATGCAGCCAGGTCGACGATGCATCGCCTACAGAAGGGTCCAAAGCAGAGCGCTCTACGACGGGCCTTACACGTCCCCGCGGCAGACCTGCCTACAACCACCCACAACACGATTCCGCGCCCTGGCACAAGCGTTCTACGCCACCGCGCGGAATTCAGAAAATGACTATTACGTCTTGACCCTTGGGCAATATGAACACCACAGGGACAGATGTGCAAGACCCGAGTCGCTACTCCAGCAGTAGCACAAACAGAACACATAATCACTCTCAACAAACAGCAACGTCCGAAAAAGCACACTACCAAAGATAAGAACAACACACAGAAAAGAGGAGCAAATGTCCACAGGCGACAATAACCTCCACCAACTCCCCCTCTAACGGTAGAGGACTAAAGGAAAGAGAGAAGAACAACAAGAAGAGCCGCCGCCATCTTGTCGTCCACAGCCCGTGTGGCCACACACACGTTTCTCTTTTGTTTTTCGTTTGCCTCAAGCACCTCCACGCACGCACAGTCGCCTTCCAAACGACAACGACAGCAATAATCACCAACTGTTAAACGAGCGTGTCGACACACCGCCCTCCACTCCCGCGCGCCCCATACAAACGAAACAGCTGATCCGGCCGCCTATGGGCACGCCTTGCCTCGGCAACTCCAACGCCGCCGCAAACACACAGCCAAAACCACGCAAATATTCACCGCCTCTCGCACAACAACAACAACAACAACAACAACAACACACAGCCCGGCGTCTCCATCGATCGATAAACAAAACAAACACACAACGCCCTCTCTCGCGCGCGCGCGCACGCACACACACACACACACACACACACACACACACACACACACACAGCCACAAGACCCGCTTCCTTTCCTTTCTCCCAGTCACGTCACGTCAGTCAAACGCAAACGAAATGAAGAATGAAAGAAACAAGGCAGGCAGGCAACACACGCAGCAACAACACAGACTCTTTCGCACTTTTCAATTTCCGAACAGTGTGGTGGCCCTGAAAAGGGCCGTTTTCGTCTCTCCCACGGCCGCGGGAAGGCCAACGCGGCACAGCACACCGGCTGCGACGCGCCTAACCGCCGAAACCGTACAGGGTGCGCCCCTGCCTCTTCAGGGCGTACACCACGTCCATGGCCGTCACAGTCTTGCGCTTGGCGTGCTCAGTGTACGTCACCGCGTCGCGGATCACGTTCTCCAGGAACACCTTCAGCACTCCGCGGGTCTCCTCGTAGATCAGACCAGAGATGCGCTTCACGCCGCCCCTGCGAGCCAGGCGGCGGATCGCGGGCTTCGTGATGCCCTGGATGTTGTCGCGCAACACCTTGCGGTGCCGCTTGGCGCCACCCTTGCCGAGCCCCTTTCCTCCCTTGCCGCGGCCAGTCATCTCTTCTAAATCCTCAAAAAGCTCAAGGCAAGCAAAGCGTCTGCTGCAGCGGCTGGCTCCTCACCCGGCGCTAGCGAGTCGGCTACGGTCTGCGCCCGGCGCACGCGCCAGCCCCCCTATATAGACTCTGGCCCGCCCTCCCCCCACCACGCGCAACCGAGGGCATATAAGCGCACCACGGTGGCTGGCGCGCGCCCGTGTCGTCAAGGCAGCACCCGACGCAGCACCTCGCTCGCCTCCACGCCGCTCCGCTAACCGCTACCGCTATGGCCCGCACAAAGCAAACGGCCCGCAAGTCCACCGGCGGAAAGGCGCCGCGCAAACAGCTCGCCACCAAGGCGGCGAGGAAGAGCGCGCCCGCCACCGGCGGCGTCAAGAAGCCCCACCGCTACAGGCCGGGCACCGTCGCCCTGCGAGAAATCAGGCGCTACCAGAAGAGCACAGAGCTGCTCATCCGCAAGCTGCCATTCCAGCGCCTAGTGCGCGAGATCGCCCAGGACTTCAAGACCGACCTGCGCTTCCAGAGCTCCGCGGTCATGGCCCTGCAGGAGGCCAGCGAGGCCTACCTCGTCGGCCTCTTCGAAGACACCAACCTGTGCGCAATCCACGCCAAGCGCGTCACCATCATGCCCAAGGACATCCAGCTCGCGCGCCGCATCCGCGGCGAGCGCGCCTAAACACCGCGCCAGCCGCTGGGCACCGCCCACGCACGCAACAAACAAAACGGCCCTTTTAAGGGCCACTAACATCACTCCGTCGCGAGCAAACTTTGTCGGTCGCCTCTCGCCCCACAACCACAGAACCAAAGACAAAACACCACTTCCACTTCCCGTCCGTCCGCCACAGCCGCTCTCCCCTGCCAGCTTGCTGGCGCGCGCAACAATCAACATCATGCCTCCCCGGCGCGGCGCTCAAAGCGCACAATACCCATCGGCCGACGCCGTCAACCACACGGCCGGCCGCCGCTTCGTTTCGAAAAGAAAACGAAACAAAAAGCCAGGCACGTCCAACGCCACCGACCCTTTCCACATCTCAACGTCCCCCGCCCCCGTTGCAAGAACACACACACAAGACAAGACACATCCGAGAAGACGGCAGGCAGGCCAACCAAAGTATTCAAACAACATGACACAAAACCAACCGTCGGCCGGCCGCGACCAAAAAAAAAAAACGGCGACAATCAACCGCAACGACAAAACCGCTACCGCCGCCCGCACCCGCCACCGACCCCCCCCCCGCAATCCAACCACCACGGCACGCAAACAGTATCCACACACGGGCATACAGAAACGCCAGACGACACAACCACACCGCAACACAAACACGACAATCAAAACCTTCCCGACGTGCTTTGATGGCCCTGAGAAGGGCCGTTTTGGGCCGCGCGTCTGTTGCGCGCCACTAGACGACGGGGACGGGGGGTGCGGACGACGGAGTCAACCGCCAACCCTTCCTTTCCCATTCCTCTCTACTTCTTCTTCTTGGGCGAAGCCTTCGCCTTAGACGGCGTCGTCGCCTTCTTCGGGCGCGGCGCCTTCGGCTTCTTCGTCGGAACCTTGGCGGCCTTCTTCGCCTTCGACGGCGACTTGGCCTTGGCCGGCTTGGCAGCAGCCGCCTTCTTCGCACCGGCGGGAGCGGCCGACGCCGCAGACGCCTTCTTGGCGGCGCCCGCCTTCCGACCAGTCGCCGCCTTCACGCCACCAGCCTTCTTTGCGCCGGCCGCACGGGCGCCCTTCTTCTCCTTGCTGGCCGGAGCGGCGCGCTTCTTCTTGGCACCGCCAGCACGAGCCTTGCCGCCCTCAGCCGCCCCGCCGCCGGCGCCGGCAAGCTTGAAAGAGCCGGACGCGCCCTTCCCCTTCGTCTGCACCAGCTCGCCCGCCACCACGGCCGACTTGAGGTACTTCTTGATAAACGGCGCCAGCTTCTCCGCGTCCAGCTTGTAGTGCGCGGCAATGTACTTCTTGATCGCCTGCAGCGACGATCCGCCGCGCTCCTTCAGACTCTTGATGGCGGCCGTCACCATCTCAGAGGTGCGCGGGTGCGCAGGCTTGGCGCGCGGCTTCTTCGCAGACGACGCAGACTTTGCCTTCTTCGTAGTGCCGGTGGCGGCGGGTGCCGCAGCAGTCTCGTTCGTAGCCGCCTGATCTGCCATTTCGACGACGCGCGTTAACACACAGCGAGCAGCGAGAGCGAGAGGAGACACGCAGCGAGCGGAGCGCACAGCAGAGGAATAGCCGCCTCGACGCACAGGCCCAGCCAGTGTCGCGGGCGGGCGCGGACGGCCGAGAGAGCGGCCGCCACTCTGCGCGCCGCCGCGCCGCGCCTCCCGCGCTTGCTACCGCCCAACGTCCGACAGCCTGTGCGGAGCAGCCCCACACCTGCGCCACAACCACCCGCGCCTTTCAAACCACCGAGGATGGGGCTACACACAGCCACACCACAGTCGCCAACCAGTCGCCACGGCAGCGCCGCAAACCACGGCCAAACTGCAGCCACCGCGCGCTACAGCCTGGGTCGGCCCGCCGAGAATCGCCGCCCACGCCCAAATGCCGCCCCCACAGCCCCAGCCGGCGACCGGCCACAATGGCCAAACCTTCGGCAAAAGCCCCGCACCGTCGCCGCGGCAGCCCGGCCAGCGCGGCCGGCGCCACAGCCACACAAGCGGAGGCGTGCGGCGATGACGGCCGTGCAAACGCACCTCCGCCGCCCCATCGCCCTCCCACCGTTTCCCGATCGGCCCGCAGCCGTCGGGCCACGTCCTCCTCCTCTCGCCCGCCAACATTCACAGCCCTTTCGTTCGTTTCCCAACAATTTCAATTGTGCCCGCCGCAAAAACGGGCGCCGCCTGCAAAGCAACATGCTCCGCCGGAGCGCCCCTCGCCGCTTACGAGCCAACCCCTCGCCCGAGGCAAACCCGAAATCCGCAACTACAGACCAACCCAATCTGCCGTCAGCACACACGACAGCCAACATCACGCGTTACGAGTTAGACATTAGGTTCACACGTCTCGGTTAGGTTCGGTGGACGTGGGTTAGGTTAAGGGCACTTGGGTTAGGTTAAGCATTCAAAACACACGTCAGGCGTCAGAGGTTAGGTTAGGTTACGTTACATTAAGGTTAGGTTAGGGGCACCTCGGTTAGGTTAAGGGTCGGTGTTAGGTTAAGCGTCAAACTTAGGTTAAGCATTCAAACACACGTCGGGCGTCAGAGGTTAGGTTAGGTTAGGTTAGGTTAAGGCCACTTGGGTTAGGTTAAGCCTCAAACTTAGGTTAAGCATTCAAACACACGTCGGGCGTCAGGTGGCCGCAGCAGCCGCACCTACCTACCCACCCACCTCACGGCCGGACAGCTTGGCTTACTTGGCGCTGAGGCTGACCTCACCGCACCTCACGCTACGCAACGCTACAGGTTCGGTTCGCTCAGCTTAGGCTTAGAGCTTAAGCGCCCAGGTCGGATTACGACGTTGGTTCACCTTCGGGCGCCACACTTTGGGTGTAAAGGTCGCGTCGGGTCGTCGGCACGCCGCAAAAACAAAAGCGAAGCCACAGGACAACGCCGACAAACGGGCAGCACGACCACGACCAGATACCGAGACACACGGACCACCCACCGGC
Source organism: Schistocerca cancellata (assembly GCF_023864275.1). NCBI lineage: Eukaryota > Metazoa > Arthropoda > Insecta > Orthoptera > Acrididae > Schistocerca > Schistocerca cancellata. The sequence continues at coordinate 36,975 of NW_026046868.1, forward strand.
CAAAGGGCACCAAACAACAAACCAGAGCACCACGTGTCGACCAGAGCAACCCGCCGCTCACGCGACGTGGCTGGCACCGAAGGGCCGCCGCAACTGCGCTTTCCGCGCCGGGCCGGATGCACGTGCGGCAACACCACCACCGCACACAGCCGCTGTTCAACATCAACCAACAACACGCCGCGGTCGCAGCCTCAACGCCAGCACACGTTTGCACCACCATTCACACGCACCGCACAAACAGCTGTCGCCGACAACACAAACACACCGCAACGACGCCGCCGCCCCTACTTGTGCCGGCCACCCACCCCACCGACGGCGCACCTGTCGCCGGCCGGCAGTCGACACGGGAAACGCACACCGCCACTTCGCTCGCGCGCACGCCACCAACCAGTCGTCGTCTCCAAAACAACAAACAAACAAACATAGGGCAGGCAACAAATCGCCTCGCACGAACCGTCCACAAAACTATCAAAGCACAGCCTCTGGCTAACGGCCACGACGCAGCGGCACGCTGCTCCTTTCCCCGCCCCCACTCGATTCACGAAGGCACGCGACACCGCCAACGACGGCCTCGCTTCCCGCAACCGACACCTTTCCGCCACTACGCACAGCCGCACCCGACGCCCGTGCCAACGACACAACTACTGCACTATCCACCGCCGCCTCCCCCTTCCCGTCGTACACACACACAGCCAGCCAGCCAGCCAGCCAGCCAAAACCACACCAACGACCCAAACATGCACGTGCAACGGCACACCCCAACCAGTCAACGTCGACAACCACACGCACGGCTCGAAACCGGCGCCCTTCCACGTTGCCATCAAGCTACACACAAGACACAAGGAACCAACAACAGCAAGCCTGCCCGCCCGCCCCACTCTCACGCCGCAAAAAGCACACCGAAACCGCCAAACGCACATTCCCATCGCACCGACACCGACCGGCTCGCTACCACCACACCTCTCGGCAGCCGTTTCGCAAACATGACACGGCGCGACATGACATCACGACCAACTCTCCTCTCCAGACGCCTTCGGCCGGAGCACAACGCCGCCAATTCGCCACACACACACACACACACACACACACACAGTCGACAGGCGCCCGCCCGCCCGCCCTGCACGACGCCGCGCAGCAAAGGCGCCCGCAAACACATACCTCTCCTCTCTCTCGGCCGCCCGACGCGCCAACCGCCACACCGCCAGCCACTCGCAATTGTGCACTGCCGCCAGCCACACGTCCAACACGCCGCGCCGCCTCCGGCCACCCGCCAGGGGGCGCTCACGTCCGCGACAACAGCGCGGCCCGCCGGGCCAAACCGAACCGAGCCGAGCCGCCCGCCGCTGCTCTGCACATCTTCCTGCGCGCATCAACAAAACGAGGCAAGCGAGCACACCCCGTCACAACGCCACATCACGCAAATGCCGTGCCGACCTCTTGTGTCTACCGCCTAAATTGCACTCACTCACCAGCCGCCCCTTCTTCTTCTTCCTACCTATCTATCTGTGCGTCTGTGTCGGTCCGCGCGTGACGCCTCTCAACATCCGCCGTCGCCGTCCCCGTCCCCGTTTCCGCCCCAATGCCATCGTCGCGCCGCCTCCTCCTCCTCCTCCGCCCCTGTCCGGCCCGCACCACACCATACACCGCTGCTTGTCCCGGCCGTTGCCACCAAAGGCGCCTACCGCAAACGCGCCACGCCGCAGCCCCCGTGCGTGCATCTCCGTGCCGACGCTGCCTCTCTGCCCTCCCGCACGCACTCGACCGACCGACATGCACTGCGTCGACGGCCTCGACAACACAGTCTCTGGCTCCGCACTGCGTCTTCCGGTACGCGCGCTGAAACACGTATGTACTCATTACCAGCGATGGCGAGGCACGACACAATCTCTGACCAGAGCGTTTCTTATCGTCGCTAGTCTGCGCCACACGACACTAGTAGCACGTAGCGGGTCGGCAGGAACAGTTGTCATCTATATGTGGCGGGTCGGGAGAGGTAGTAGTCAGTCGACAGTATTAGCGAGTGGACGGTTGTACTGAGCGGGCGGCGGCGTGCTCTTCTCGCGACTCTGGTCTCCGTTCGGGACGATGCATACTGTTATTACAGGTAAGGTAATGAAGCTGCATTGCGCAAATCTAATACTGTATGTCAATTGTAACTATTTTCTTCACAACAAAATGCCCCAATAATACTTTGTTTCCAAACAAACTTTTTTAAAGTACAACCATTCATTTCCATTTAAATAATATTTCCTACGCATTTCCTCCAACAATCAAAATTAAATGTGAGCCGGCATTCATTGCACGACGCTGTGTACAGGTATCTACAGTTAAGAGCACATATAGATGCAGTTTGTTTTTTCTCTTTTGTCTTTTTTGTTTTTTTTTTTTTTTTTTTTGACGTAACGATCTTTTGCTCTTTTTATTCTAATTTGTACGTACGCTGTTTGTTTAGATTTTTATATTGGTAATGCCACGTAGCGCTCCGCGTGAAAATCACTGCCTGTGCTGTGTGCAGTCTGTGGCTAGTTTGCATTGTTGTTGTCATGAACTGCTATAGCTGGATGTGAACAGCGCGTAGCGTTGCGCAGTTAGGGGTGAGCCGCCAGCACTGGTGCATGTGAGGACAGAGATGGCGGACGTTTCAAATTACATATATTATGACTGGTGATGATATTAAGGGTAAATACATTGTTTGTTGTTCTCTATTAAACATCTTTACTTTGCTAACTATCCCTATCGGTAGTTAGTGCCCTCCGTAGTTTGGAATCTCTTATTTAGCTGGCAGCAGTGGTGCTCGCTGTATTGCAGTAGTTCGAGTAATGAAGATTTTTGTGAGGTAAGTGATTTCCGACAGGTGTACTTTAATGTTACTCAGGGCCATTCTTTTGCAGGGATCTTTGATAGTCAGATTGCGTTGCGCTCAAAATATTGTGTGTCAGTTTAAGCACAGTTTTGTATACATTGTTGTTCAAAGGGGGGCGTTTCAGAATACACAGGGCCGAAGGTCAGCCAGCGCTGCCCTTACAACGTTTATCGGGTTTTCAATTATGTCTGTTGAGATGTTCATGGTTCATTATTTCCATTCATCATATTATCGCGCGTTTCTCATCAATCTTCGTTCGTTCATTTTCTAGGGACGTTAACAACATTCTGGCACATTTTTATCATCATTCACTCACTCACTCACTCACTCACTCACTCACTCACTTACTTACGACTATTTGTGCGGGGAGGTTACACTTGGGTCCATTTCCATTTACATTCAATGTTGATAGACGCCTTTTTTTTTTTTTTGTTGTTGTTTTGTTGCTGGCAGGTTACAAAGGGCCTCATTTTATGTTGGTTGCAGCAGCGTTTTTCTCCTTCTTCTAGCGTCTTCCCCGCCCCCGCCCCTCCCGCATCCCTCGGTCTCACCACGTTCACTGACAGCCGCGTCTGCGGCTACACCACAACGGCCCCCTCCCGGCAACCCATTCGTTTTCTCTTCTTTTGCACAAAAACAACGCCGCACGCGCCAGCCGAGCGCAGCGCAAGCCACCCACACCGCGCCCCTCCCCGTCTTTATAGCCTCCGCGTCTTGTTTTCTTCGTTTGCCCCCTCCCATCTCCCGAATGCCATGCCATGCCATGCCAGCAGCGTTACGCGTGCCCCTCCCCTGTCCACACACTACCGCGAAACGAACAGCCTTCCGGGCCACATGCAGGGCACGCCCACCGCCATTCCCGGACGCAATTCTCAAAACAACACACACACACACACACACACACACAATGGCTTTGCACACGAACATAGACGGCACGGGCACTGTCGTACATTCTTCCTCAGAACCATCTCAACGAACGTTACGTTACATACACATCCGGGAAAGCAAAGCAACGCAACGCACAATTCAGCCGTCAAAGGTAACGTTCACCACGGCAGACACTTGCCGCCGCGCCGTTACGCGCATTTCAGTGCGGCTACAATACACCTCCGACACGGGAACGTTCCGTTGCTCTACACTGCGTTTCTCCGTTTTGTTTGGTTTTTTTTCCGTTTCTCTCTCTCTCTCTCTCTCTCTCTCTCTCTCTATATATATATTTGTTTTTTCCCCTCTGTCCTTTCCTCCACCATTCTCTCCTCACGTTCTGCCCAGACATTCGACCGATCAGAGGTTCGTTCACCTTTCGGTAACCGTTCTCAGCGCGACGGTGTACCAACGGTATGACGGTATGACGGTATGACGGGTGTTCAAGACGTCCGGTGTACCGCGCCGATCGACAGTTTCCCAGAGGCGACGGATCGGACCACATCACCGACATACACACAAACACGTGTACGCACATTCGCCAAAGCGACCGTCGTCTTCTAGCGTCGCGCTTACTCTACTGTACTGCACTGGACACGCGAGCATGCATCTTCAATGACGACGTCGGTGTGCGTGCGTCGTACGCACACAAGCAGACACAGTCGGTCAGACACGACTATCGAAATCAGAGTCGGGGGAAAGGTACATATCATCGTGCGTGTCGCCCGTACAATGCAATACACAGTGGTGTGTCTCAATGCGCGTTCACATTTAAACGTCACTCACACGCCTCCACGCTGCATTTACAGACACATTTCACCCTCGCCATATATGGCGTGCAAACCGACCCGCAAACGGCCGTCGTTACACACTGACATTCCCAACAATCGCGTGTCGTTTCCACCCGTCACGTAACTAACCGGCACCTCCATCCAAAGGGCACATCACCGATCGCACTTCCCCCCCCCCCCCTCGCAGACAACGACTTGTGCGCACGTGCCTCCATTCCACGTCACACCGTGGCCGCACCCCGCAACACGCGACACGCGACGCGCCCCATAAACAATCAAATTATTCATCGCATCGGCCACCCCACCCCGTCGCGTCGCAACCAAAGCGGTAGCTATTGCCACCGTCCACCCACTCACACACAAAACAAAACAAAAACAACAACAACAACAATTCCGCCCTTCCCGCAAAGGCCATTTGGTGGCCCTGAAAAGGGCCGTTTTGCCGCTCTCGCAACGGAGGATCTCCTTCCATTCCAGAGCCACCTCCTTACTTGGAGCTCGTGTACTTGGTCACCGCCTTCGTGCCCTCGCTCACGGCGTGCTTGGCCAGCTCGCCAGGCAGCAACAGCCGCACAGCGGTCTGGATCTCGCGGGACGTGATGGTCGAGCGCTTGTTGTAGTGCGCCAGGCGAGACGCCTCGGCCGCGATGCGCTCGAAAATGTCGTTCACGAAGCTGTTCATGATGCTCATCGCCTTCGACGAGATGCCCGTGTCAGGGTGCACCTGCTTCAGCACCTTGTAGATGTAGATGGCATAGCTCTCCTTCCTCTTGCGCTTCTTCTTCTTGTCGCCCTTCGAAATGTTCTTCTGCGCCTTGCCAGCCTTCTTGGCGGCCTTCCCGCTAGTCTTGGGCGGCATCGCAAACAAACAAGAACGTACGGCAGCAACACCAGCAGCAAGCGCTCCGCTCTAGTCAGCGTCTCCCCACACAGTGGCACCCAGCGCGCCCCGCCGCCGCACCTTTACCAGCTCGCCCCGTTGCGGCCGCCGACCAATGGGCCGCGAGCGCAACCGGCCGCCGCACCCGAGAGCATAAAGGACCCCCACCCCTGGCGGCGCCGCCACTCCGCTGCTCGACTCGCTGCGGCTCGCACCGTCCTTCGTCTCGTCTCGTTTTTTTACACCACAGCGCATCGCCATGTCCGGACGCGGAAAGGGAGGCAAAGTCAAGGGCAAGTCAAAGTCCCGCTCAAGCAGGGCCGGGCTCCAGTTCCCGGTCGGCAGAATCCACCGCCTCCTGCGCAAGGGAAACTACGCCGAGCGCGTCGGCGCCGGGGCGCCCGTCTACCTCGCCGCCGTCATGGAGTACCTCGCGGCTGAGGTGCTCGAGCTGGCCGGAAACGCGGCCCGCGACAACAAGAAGACGCGCATCATCCCGCGCCACCTGCAGCTTGCCATCCGCAACGACGAGGAGCTCAACAAGCTCCTGTCGGGCGTCACCATCGCACAGGGTGGTGTCCTGCCCAACATCCAGGCCGTCCTGCTGCCAAAGAAGACCGAGAAGAAGGCCTAAACAGAGAGGCCAGGCAATCGGCACGCGGACCCGCCGCCCAGCAGCGCTGCGTGCTCCCCTGCACGCAACGCGCTTTGCCGGCCCGGCTCGGCTCACAACAATCGGCCCTTTTCAGGGCCACCACACAAACCTACGTCCAAAGCAAAATTTCAGTCGTCCTCGCCGCGCTTTGCTTTACTTTACTTTACTTTAACTTAACTTCACTTCCACAGCCGCCGCCGGCAAGAAGACCATACCAACTGCTACGATTGCAGGGGCAGATATTCTGCGAGGTACCTCGGTGTCACGCCTGACATCGAAGTGTCACATAGGGCAACTTGGCACAAACGCTCACGCCAGGATGCAGATCCTGTACCCCTGTTCCCTCGACCCCGCAACAGGGGTAGCGATACTGGAAATATGCGCGCCCTCTATAGGGGCTATGCAGCCAGGTCGACGATGCATCGCCTACAGAAGGGTCCAAAGCAGAGCGCTCTACGACGGGCCTTACACGTCCCCGCGGCAGACCTGCCTACAACCACCCACAACACGATTCCGCGCCCTGGCACAAGCGTTCTACGCCACCGCGCGGAATTCAGAAAATGACTATTACGTCTTGACCCTTGGGCAATATGAACACCACAGGGACAGATGTGCAAGACCCGAGTCGCTACTCCAGCAGTAGCACAAACAGAACACATAATCACTCTCAACAAACAGCAACGTCCGAAAAAGCACACTACCAAAGATAAGAACAACACACAGAAAAGAGGAGCAAATGTCCACAGGCGACAATAACCTCCACCAACTCCCCCTCTAACGGTAGAGGACTAAAGGAAAGAGAGAAGAACAACAAGAAGAGCCGCCGCCATCTTGTCGTCCACAGCCCGTGTGGCCACACACACGTTTCTCTTTTGTTTTTCGTTTGCCTCAAGCACCTCCACGCACGCACAGTCGCCTTCCAAACGACAACGACAGCAATAATCACCAACTGTTAAACGAGCGTGTCGACACACCGCCCTCCACTCCCGCGCGCCCCATACAAACGAAACAGCTGATCCGGCCGCCTATGGGCACGCCTTGCCTCGGCAACTCCACGCCGCCGCAAACACACAGCCAAAACCACGCAAATATTCACCGCCTCTCGCACAACAACAACAACAACAACAACAACAACACACAGCCCGGCGTCTCCATCGATCGATAAACAAAACAAACACACAACGCCCTCTCTCGCGCGCGCGCGCACGCACACACACACACACACACACACACACACACACACACACACACAGCCACAAGACCCGCTTCCTTTCCTTTCTCCCAGTCACGTCACGTCAGTCAAACGCAAACGAAATGAAGAATGAAAGAAACAAGGCAGGCAGGCAACACACGCAGCAACAACACAGACTCTTTCGCACTTTTCAATTTCCGAACAGTGTGGTGGCCCTGAAAAGGGCCGTTTTCGTCTCTCCCACGGCCGCGGGAAGGCCAACGCGGCACAGCACACCGGCTGCGACGCGCCTAACCGCCGAAACCGTACAGGGTGCGCCCCTGCCTCTTCAGGGCGTACACCACGTCCATGGCCGTCACAGTCTTGCGCTTGGCGTGCTCAGTGTACGTCACCGCGTCGCGGATCACGTTCTCCAGGAACACCTTCAGCACTCCGCGGGTCTCCTCGTAGATCAGACCAGAGATGCGCTTCACGCCGCCCCTGCGAGCCAGGCGGCGGATCGCGGGCTTCGTGATGCCCTGGATGTTGTCGCGCAACACCTTGCGGTGCCGCTTGGCGCCACCCTTGCCGAGCCCCTTTCCTCCCTTGCCGCGGCCAGTCATCTCTTCTAAATCCTCAAAAAGCTCAAGGCAAGCAAAGCGTCTGCTGCAGCGGCTGGCTCCTCACCCGGCGCTAGCGAGTCGGCTACGGTCTGCGCCCGGCGCACGCGCCAGCCCCCCTATATAGACTCTGGCCCGCCCTCCCCCCACCACGCGCAACCGAGGGCATATAAGCGCACCACGGTGGCTGGCGCGCGCCCGTGTCGTCAAGGCAGCACCCGACGCAGCACCTCGCTCGCCTCCACGCCGCTCCGCTAACCGCTACCGCTATGGCCCGCACAAAGCAAACGGCCCGCAAGTCCACCGGCGGAAAGGCGCCGCGCAAACAGCTCGCCACCAAGGCGGCGAGGAAGAGCGCGCCCGCCACCGGCGGCGTCAAGAAGCCCCACCGCTACAGGCCGGGCACCGTCGCCCTGCGAGAAATCAGGCGCTACCAGAAGAGCACAGAGCTGCTCATCCGCAAGCTGCCATTCCAGCGCCTAGTGCGCGAGATCGCCCAGGACTTCAAGACCGACCTGCGCTTCCAGAGCTCCGCGGTCATGGCCCTGCAGGAGGCCAGCGAGGCCTACCTCGTCGGCCTCTTCGAAGACACCAACCTGTGCGCAATCCACGCCAAGCGCGTCACCATCATGCCCAAGGACATCCAGCTCGCGCGCCGCATCCGCGGCGAGCGCGCCTAAACACCGCGCCAGCCGCTGGGCACCGCCCACGCACGCAACAAACAAAACGGCCCTTTTAAGGGCCACTAACATCACTCCGTCGCGAGCAAACTTTGTCGGTCGCCTCTCGCCCCACAACCACAGAACCAAAGACAAAACACCACTTCCACTTCCCGTCCGTCCGCCACAGCCGCTCTCCCCTGCCAGCTTGCTGGCGCGCGCAACAATCAACATCATGCCTCCCCGGCGCGGCGCTCAAAGCGCACAATACCCATCGGCCGACGCCGTCAACCACACGGCCGGCCGCCGCTTCGTTTCGAAAAGAAAACGAAACAAAAAGCCAGGCACGTCCAACGCCACCGACCCTTTCCACATCTCAACGTCCCCCGCCCCCGTTGCAAGAACACACACACAAGACAAGACACATCCGAGAAGACGGCAGGCAGGCCAACCAAAGTATTCAAACAACATGACACAAAACCAACCGTCGGCCGGCCGCGACCAAAAAAAAAAAACGGCGACAATCAACCGCAACGACAAAACCGCTACCGCCGCCCGCACCCGCCACCGACCCCCCCCCCGCAATCCAACCACCACGGCACGCAAACAGTATCCACACACGGGCATACAGAAACGCCAGACGACACAACCACACCGCAACACAAACACGACAATCAAAACCTTCCCGACGTGCTTTGATGGCCCTGAGAAGGGCCGTTTTGGGCCGCGCGTCTGTTGCGCGCCACTAGACGACGGGGACGGGGGGTGCGGACGACGGAGTCAACCGCCAACCCTTCCTTTCCCATTCCTCTCTACTTCTTCTTCTTGGGCGAAGCCTTCGCCTTAGACGGCGTCGTCGCCTTCTTCGGGCGCGGCGCCTTCGGCTTCTTCGTCGGAACCTTGGCGGCCTTCTTCGCCCTTCTTCGCCTTCGACGGCGACTTGGCCTTGGCCGGCTTGGCAGCAGCCGCCTTCTTCGCACCGGCGGGAGCGGCCGACGCCGCAGACGCCTTCTTGGCGGCGCCCGCCTTCCGACCAGTCGCCGCCTTCACGCCACCAGCCTTCTTTGCGCCGGCCGCACGGGCGCCCTTCTTCTCCTTGCTGGCCGGAGCGGCGCGCTTCTTCTTGGCACCGCCAGCACGAGCCTTGCCGCCCTCAGCCGCCCCGCCGCCGGCGCCGGCAAGCTTGAAAGAGCCGGACGCGCCCTTCCCCTTCGTCTGCACCAGCTCGCCCGCCACCACGGCCGACTTGAGGTACTTCTTGATAAACGGCGCCAGCTTCTCCGCGTCCAGCTTGTAGTGCGCGGCAATGTACTTCTTGATCGCCTGCAGCGACGATCCGCCGCGCTCCTTCAGACTCTTGATGGCGGCCGTCACCATCTCAGAGGTGCGCGGGTGCGCAGGCTTGGCGCGCGGCTTCTTCGCAGACGACGCAGACTTTGCCTTCTTCGTAGTGCCGGTGGCGGCGGGTGCCGCAGCAGTCTCGTTCGTAGCCGCCTGATCTGCCATTTCGACGACGCGCGTTAACACACAGCGAGCAGCGAGAGCGAGAGGAGACACGCAGCGAGCGGAGCGCACAGCAGAGGAATAGCCGCCTCGACGCACAGGCCCAGCCAGTGTCGCGGGCGGGCGCGGACGGCCGAGAGAGCGGCCGCCACTCTGCGCGCCGCCGCGCCGCGCCTCCCGCGCTTGCTACCGCCCAACGTCCGACAGCCTGTGCGGAGCAGCCCCACACCTGCGCCACAACCACCCGCGCCTTTCAAACCACCGAGGATGGGGCTACACACAGCCACACCACAGTCGCCAACCAGTCGCCACGGCAGCGCCGCAAACCACGGCCAAACTGCAGCCACCGCGCGCTACAGCCTGGGTCGGCCCGCCGAGAATCGCCGCCCACGCCCAAATGCCGCCCCCACAGCCCCAGCCGGCGACCGGCCACAATGGCCAAACCTTCGGCAAAAGCCCCGCACCGTCGCCGCGGCAGCCCGGCCAGCGCGGCCGGCGCCACAGCCACACAAGCGGAGGCGTGCGGCGATGACGGCCGTGCAAACGCACCTCCGCCGCCCCATCGCCCTCCCACCGTTTCCCGATCGGCCCGCAGCCGTCGGGCCACGTCCTCCTCCTCTCGCCCGCCAACATTCACAGCCCTTTCGTTCGTTTCCCAACAATTTCAATTGTGCCCGCCGCAAAAACGGGCGCCGCCTGCAAAGCAACATGCTCCGCCGGAGCGCCCCTCGCCGCTTACGAGCCAACCCCTCGCCCGAGGCAAACCCGAAATCCGCAACTACAGACCAACCCAATCTGCCGTCAGCACACACGACAGCCAACATCACGCGTTACGAGTTAGACATTAGGTTCACACGTCTCGGTTAGGTTCGGTGGACGTGGGTTAGGTTAAGGGCACTTGGGTTAGGTTAAGCATTCAAAACACACGTCAGGCGTCAGAGGTTAGGTTAGGTTACGTTACATTAAGGTTAGGTTAGGGGCACCTCGGTTAGGTTAAGGGTCGGTGTTAGGTTAAGCGTCAAACTTAGGTTAAGCATTCAAACACACGTCGGGCGTCAGAGGTTAGGTTAGGTTAGGTTAGGTTAAGGCCACTTGGGTTAGGTTAAGCCTCAAACTTAGGTTAAGCATTCAAACACACGTCGGGCGTCAGGTGGCCGCAGCAGCCGCACCTACCTACCCACCCACCTCACGGCCGGACAGCTTGGCTTACTTGGCGCTGAGGCTGACCTCACCGCACCTCACGCTACGCAACGCTACAGGTTCGGTTCGCTCAGCTTAGGCTTAGAGCTTAAGCGCCCAGGTCGGATTACGACGTTGGTTCACCTTCGGGCGCCACACTTTGGGTGTAAAGGTCGCGTCGGGTCGTCGGCACGCCGCAAAAACAAAAGCGAAGCCACAGGACAACGCCGACAAACGGGCAGCACGACCACGACCAGATACCGAGACACACGGACCACCCACCGGCCAAAGGGCACCAAACAACAAACCAGAGCACCACGTGTCGACCAGAGCAACCCGCCGCTCACGCGACGTGGCTGGCACCGAAGGGCCGCCGCAACTGCGCTTTCCGCGCCGGGCCGGATGCACGTGCGGCAACACCACCACCGCACACAGCCGCTGTTCAACATCAACCAACAACACGCCGCGGTCGCAGCCTCAACGCCAGCACACGTTTGCACCACCATTCACACGCACCGCACAAACAGCTGTCGCCGACAACACAAACACACCGCAACGACGCCGCCGCCCCTACTTGTGCCGGCCACCCACCCCACCGACGGCGCACCTGTCGCCGGCCGGCAGTCGACACGGGAAACGCACACCGCCACTTCGCTCGCGCGCACGCCACCAACCAGTCGTCGTCTCCAAAACAACAAACAAACAAACATAGGGCAGGCAACAAATCGCCTCGCACGAACCGTCCACAAAACTATCAAAGCACAGCCTCTGGCTAACGGCCACGACGCAGCGGCACGCTGCTCCTTTCCCCGCCCCCACTCGATTCACGAAGGCACGCGACACCGCCAACGACGGCCTCGCTTCCCGCAACCGACACCTTTCCGCCACTACGCACAGCCGCACCCGACGCCCGTGCCAACGACACAACTACTGCACTATCCACCGCCGCCTCCCCCTTCCCGTCGTACACACACACAGCCAGCCAGCCAGCCAGCCAGCCAAAACCACACCAACGACCCAAACATGCACGTGCAACGGCACACCCCAACCAGTCAACGTCGACAACCACACGCACGGCTCGAAACCGGCGCCCTTCCACGTTGCCATCAAGCTACACACAAGACACAAGGAACCAACAACAGCAAGCCTGCCCGCCCGCCCCACTCTCACGCCGCAAAAAGCACACCGAAACCGCCAAACGCACATTCCCATCGCACCGACACCGACCGGCTCGCTACCACCACACCTCTCGGCAGCCGTTTCGCAAACATGACACGGCGCGACATGACATCACGACCAACTCTCCTCTCCAGACGCCTTCGGCCGGAGCACAACGCCGCCAATTCGCCACACACACACACACACACACACACACACAGTCGACAGGCGCCCGCCCGCCCGCCCTGCACGACGCCGCGCAGCAAAGGCGCCCGCAAACACATACCTCTCCTCTCTCTCGGCCGCCCGACGCGCCAACCGCCACACCGCCAGCCACTCGCAATTGTGCACTGCCGCCAGCCACACGTCCAACACGCCGCGCCGCCTCCGGCCACCCGCCAGGGGGCGCTCACGTCCGCGACAACAGCGCGGCCCGCCGGGCCAAACCGAACCGAGCCGAGCCGCCCGCCGCTGCTCTGCACATCTTCCTGCGCGCATCAACAAAACGAGGCAAGCGAGCACACCCCGTCACAACGCCACATCACGCAAATGCCGTGCCGACCTCTTGTGTCTACCGCCTAAATTGCACTCACTCACCAGCCGCCCCTTCTTCTTCTTCCTACCTATCTATCTGTGCGTCTGTGTCGGTCCGCGCGTGACGCCTCTCAACATCCGCCGTCGCCGTCCCCGTCCCCGTTTCCGCCCCAATGCCATCGTCGCGCCGCCTCCTCCTCCTCCTCCGCCCCTGTCCGGCCCGCACCACACCATACACCGCTGCTTGTCCCGGCCGTTGCCACCAAAGGCGCCTACCGCAAACGCGCCACGCCGCAGCCCCCGTGCGTGCATCTCCGTGCCGACGCTGCCTCTCTGCCCTCCCGCACGCACTCGACCGACCGACATGCACTGCGTCGACGGCCTCGACAACACAGTCTCTGGCTCCGCACTGCGTCTTCCGGTACGCGCGCTGAAACACGTATGTACTCATTACCAGCGATGGCGAGGCACGACACAATCTCTGACCAGAGCGTTTCTTATCGTCGCTAGTCTGCGCCACACGACACTAGTAGCACGTAGCGGGTCGGCAGGAACAGTTGTCATCTATATGTGGCGGGTCGGGAGAGGTAGTAGTCAGTCGACAGTATTAGCGAGTGGACGGTTGTACTGAGCGGGCGGCGGCGTGCTCTTCTCGCGACTCTGGTCTCCGTTCGGGACGATGCATACTGTTATTACAGGTAAGGTAATGAAGCTGCATTGCGCAAATCTAATACTGTATGTCAATTGTAACTATTTTCTTCACAACAAAATGCCCCAATAATACTTTGTTTCCAAACAAACTTTTTTAAAGTACAACCATTCATTTCCATTTAAATAATATTTCCTACGCATTTCCTCCAACAATCAAAATTAAATGTGAGCCGGCATTCATTGCACGACGCTGTGTACAGGTATCTACAGTTAAGAGCACATATAGATGCAGTTTGTTTTTTCTCTTTTGTCTTTTTTGTTTTTTTTTTTTTTTTTTTTGACGTAACGATCTTTTGCTCTTTTTATTCTAATTTGTACGTACGCTGTTTGTTTAGATTTTTATATTGGTAATGCCACGTAGCGCTCCGCGTGAAAATCACTGCCTGTGCTGTGTGCAGTCTGTGGCTAGTTTGCATTGTTGTTGTCATGAACTGCTATAGCTGGATGTGAACAGCGCGTAGCGTTGCGCAGTTAGGGGTGAGCCGCCAGCACTGGTGCATGTGAGGACAGAGATGGCGGACGTTTCAAATTACATATATTATGACTGGTGATGATATTAAGGGTAAATACATTGTTTGTTGTTCTCTATTAAACATCTTTACTTTGCTAACTATCCCTATCGGTAGTTAGTGCCCTCCGTAGTTTGGAATCTCTTATTTAGCTGGCAGCAGTGGTGCTCGCTGTATTGCAGTAGTTCGAGTAATGAAGATTTTTGTGAGGTAAGTGATTTCCGACAGGTGTACTTTAATGTTACTCAGGGCCATTCTTTTGCAGGGATCTTTGATAGTCAGATTGCGTTGCGCTCAAAATATTGTGTGTCAGTTTAAGCACAGTTTTGTATACATTGTTGTTCAAAGGGGGGCGTTTCAGAATACACAGGGCCGAAGGTCAGCCAGCGCTGCCCTTACAACGTTTATCGGGTTTTCAATTATGTCTGTTGAGATGTTCATGGTTCATTATTTCCATTCATCATATTATCGCGCGTTTCTCATCAATCTTCGTTCGTTCATTTTCTAGGGACGTTAACAACATTCTGGCACATTTTTATCATCATTCACTCACTCACTCACTCACTCACTCACTCACTCACTTACTTACGACTATTTGTGCGGGGAGGTTACACTTGGGTCCATTTCCATTTACATTCAATGTTGATAGACGCCTTTTTTTTTTTTTGTTGTTGTTTTGTTGCTGGCAGGTTACAAAGGGCCTCATTTTATGTTGGTTGCAGCAGCGTTTTTCTCCTTCTTCTAGCGTCTTCCCCGCCCCCGCCCCTCCCGCATCCCTCGGTCTCACCACGTTCACTGACAGCCGCGTCTGCGGCTACACCACAACGGCCCCCTCCCGGCAACCCATTCGTTTTCTCTTCTTTTGCACAAAAACAACGCCGCACGCGCCAGCCGAGCGCAGCGCAAGCCACCCACACCGCGCCCCTCCCCGTCTTTATAGCCTCCGCGTCTTGTTTTCTTCGTTTGCCCCCTCCCATCTCCCGAATGCCATGCCATGCCATGCCAGCAGCGTTACGCGTGCCCCTCCCCTGTCCACACACTACCGCGAAACGAACAGCCTTCCGGGCCACATGCAGGGCACGCCCACCGCCATTCCCGGACGCAATTCTCAAAACAACACACACACACACACACACACACACAATGGCTTTGCACACGAACATAGACGGCACGGGCACTGTCGTACATTCTTCCTCAGAACCATCTCAACGAACGTTACGTTACATACACATCCGGGAAAGCAAAGCAACGCAACGCACAATTCAGCCGTCAAAGGTAACGTTCACCACGGCAGACACTTGCCGCCGCGCCGTTACGCGCATTTCAGTGCGGCTACAATACACCTCCGACACGGGAACGTTCCGTTGCTCTACACTGCGTTTCTCCGTTTTGTTTGGTTTTTTTTCCGTTTCTCTCTCTCTCTCTCTCTCTCTCTCTCTCTCTCTCTATATATATATTTGTTTTTTCCCCTCTGTCCTTTCCTCCACCATTCTCTCCTCACGTTCTGCCCAGACATTCGACCGATCAGAGGTTCGTTCACCTTTCGGTAACCGTTCTCAGCGCGACGGTGTACCAACGGTATGACGGTATGACGGTATGACGGGTGTTCAAGACGTCCGGTGTACCGCGCCGATCGACAGTTTCCCAGAGGCGACGGATCGGACCACATCACCGACATACACACAAACACGTGTACGCACATTCGCCAAAGCGACCGTCGTCTTCTAGCGTCGCGCTTACTCTACTGTACTGCACTGGACACGCGAGCATGCATCTTCAATGACGACGTCGGTGTGCGTGCGTCGTACGCACACAAGCAGACACAGTCGGTCAGACACGACTATCGAAATCAGAGTCGGGGGAAAGGTACATATCATCGTGCGTGTCGCCCGTACAATGCAATACACAGTGGTGTGTCTCAATGCGCGTTCACATTTAAACGTCACTCACACGCCTCCACGCTGCATTTACAGACACATTTCACCCTCGCCATATATGGCGTGCAAACCGACCCGCAAACGGCCGTCGTTACACACTGACATTCCCAACAATCGCGTGTCGTTTCCACCCGTCACGTAACTAACCGGCACCTCCATCCAAAGGGCACATCACCGATCGCACTTCCCCCCCCCCCCCTCGCAGACAACGACTTGTGCGCACGTGCCTCCATTCCACGTCACACCGTGGCCGCACCCCGCAACACGCGACACGCGACGCGCCCCATAAACAATCAAATTATTCATCGCATCGGCCACCCCACCCCGTCGCGTCGCAACCAAAGCGGTAGCTATTGCCACCGTCCACCCACTCACACACAAAACAAAACAAAAACAACAACAACAACAATTCCGCCCTTCCCGCAAAGGCCATTTGGTGGCCCTGAAAAGGGCCGTTTTGCCGCTCTCGCAACGGAGGATCTCCTTCCATTCCAGAGCCACCTCCTTACTTGGAGCTCGTGTACTTGGTCACCGCCTTCGTGCCCTCGCTCACGGCGTGCTTGGCCAGCTCGCCAGGCAGCAACAGCCGCACAGCGGTCTGGATCTCGCGGGACGTGATGGTCGAGCGCTTGTTGTAGTGCGCCAGGCGAGACGCCTCGGCCGCGATGCGCTCGAAAATGTCGTTCACGAAGCTGTTCATGATGCTCATCGCCTTCGACGAGATGCCCGTGTCAGGGTGCACCTGCTTCAGCACCTTGTAGATGTAGATGGCATAGCTCTCCTTCCTCTTGCGCTTCTTCTTCTTGTCGCCCTTCGAAATGTTCTTCTGCGCCTTGCCAGCCTTCTTGGCGGCCTTCCCGCTAGTCTTGGGCGGCATCGCAAACAAACAAGAACGTACGGCAGCAACACCAGCAGCAAGCGCTCCGCTCTAGTCAGCGTCTCCCCACACAGTGGCACCCAGCGCGCCCCGCCGCCGCACCTTTACCAGCTCGCCCCGTTGCGGCCGCCGACCAATGGGCCGCGAGCGCAACCGGCCGCCGCACCCGAGAGCATAAAGGACCCCCACCCCTGGCGGCGCCGCCACTCCGCTGCTCGACTCGCTGCGGCTCGCACCGTCCTTCGTCTCGTCTCGTTTTTTTACACCACAGCGCATCGCCATGTCCGGACGCGGAAAGGGAGGCAAAGTCAAGGGCAAGTCAAAGTCCCGCTCAAGCAGGGCCGGGCTCCAGTTCCCGGTCGGCAGAATCCACCGCCTCCTGCGCAAGGGAAACTACGCCGAGCGCGTCGGCGCCGGGGCGCCCGTCTACCTCGCCGCCGTCATGGAGTACCTCGCGGCTGAGGTGCTCGAGCTGGCCGGAAACGCGGCCCGCGACAACAAGAAGACGCGCATCATCCCGCGCCACCTGCAGCTTGCCATCCGCAACGACGAGGAGCTCAACAAGCTCCTGTCGGGCGTCACCATCGCACAGGGTGGTGTCCTGCCCAACATCCAGGCCGTCCTGCTGCCAAAGAAGACCGAGAAGAAGGCCTAAACAGAGAGGCCAGGCAATCGGCACGCGGACCCGCCGCCCAGCAGCGCTGCGTGCTCCCCTGCACGCAACGCGCTTTGCCGGCCCGGCTCGGCTCACAACAATCGGCCCTTTTCAGGGCCACCACACAAACCTACGTCCAAAGCAAAATTTCAGTCGTCCTCGCCGCGCTTTGCTTTACTTTACTTTACTTTAACTTAACTTCACTTCCACAGCCGCCGCCGGCAAGAAGACCATACCAACTGCTACGATTGCAGGGGCAGATATTCTGCGAGGTACCTCGGTGTCACGCCTGACATCGAAGTGTCACATAGGGCAACTTGGCACAAACGCTCACGCCAGGATGCAGATCCTGTACCCCTGTTCCCTCGACCCCGCAACAGGGGTAGCGATACTGGAAATATGCGCGCCCTCTATAGGGGCTATGCAGCCAGGTCGACGATGCATCGCCTACAGAAGGGTCCAAAGCAGAGCGCTCTACGACGGGCCTTACACGTCCCCGCGGCAGACCTGCCTACAACCACCCACAACACGATTCCGCGCCCTGGCACAAGCGTTCTACGCCACCGCGCGGAATTCAGAAAATGACTATTACGTCTTGACCCTTGGGCAATATGAACACCACAGGGACAGATGTGCAAGACCCGAGTCGCTACTCCAGCAGTAGCACAAACAGAACACATAATCACTCTCAACAAACAGCAACGTCCGAAAAAGCACACTACCAAAGATAAGAACAACACACAGAAAAGAGGAGCAAATGTCCACAGGCGACAATAACCTCCACCAACTCCCCCTCTAACGGTAGAGGGGACTAAAGGAAAGAGAGAAGAACAACAAGAAGAGCCGCCGCCATCTTGTCGTCCACAGCCCGTGTGGCCACACACACGTTTCTCTTTTGTTTTTCGTTTGCCTCAAGCACCTCCACGCACGCACAGTCGCCTTCCAAACGACAACGACAGCAATAATCACCAACTGTTAAACGAGCGTGTCGACACACCGCCCTCCACTCCCGCGCGCCCCATACAAACGAAACAGCTGATCCGGCCGCCTATGGGCACGCCTTGCCTCGGCAACTCCAACGCCGCCGCAAACACACAGCCAAAACCACGCAAATATTCACCGCCTCTCGCACAACAACAACAACAACAACAACAACAACACACAGCCCGGCGTCTCCATCGATCGATAAACAAAACAAACACACACACAACGCCCTCTCTCGCGCGCGCGCGCACGCACACACACACACACACACACACACACACACACACACACACACAGCCACAAGACCCGCTTCCTTTCCTTTCTCCCAGTCACGTCACGTCAGTCAAACGCAAACGAAATGAAGAATGAAAGAAACAAGGCAGGCAGGCAACACACGCAGCAACAACACAGACTCTTTCGCACTTTTCAATTTCCGAACAGTGTGGTGGCCCTGAAAAGGGCCGTTTTCGTCTCTCCCACGGCCGCGGGAAGGCCAACGCGGCACAGCACACCGGCTGCGACGCGCCTAACCGCCGAAACCGTACAGGGTGCGCCCCTGCCTCTTCAGGGCGTACACCACGTCCATGGCCGTCACAGTCTTGCGCTTGGCGTGCTCAGTGTACGTCACCGCGTCGCGGATCACGTTCTCCAGGAACACCTTCAGCACTCCGCGGGTCTCCTCGTAGATCAGACCAGAGATGCGCTTCACGCCGCCCCTGCGAGCCAGGCGGCGGATCGCGGGCTTCGTGATGCCCTGGATGTTGTCGCGCAACACCTTGCGGTGCCGCTTGGCGCCACCCTTGCCGAGCCCCTTTCCTCCCTTGCCGCGGCCAGTCATCTCTTCTAAATCCTCAAAAAGCTCAAGGCAAGCAAAGCGTCTGCTGCAGCGGCTGGCTCCTCACCCGGCGCTAGCGAGTCGGCTACGGTCTGCGCCCGGCGCACGCGCCAGCCCCCCTATATAGACTCTGGCCCGCCCTCCCCCCACCACGCGCAACCGAGGGCATATAAGCGCACCACGGTGGCTGGCGCGCGCCCGTGTCGTCAAGGCAGCACCCGACGCAGCACCTCGCTCGCCTCCACGCCGCTCCGCTAACCGCTACCGCTATGGCCCGCACAAAGCAAACGGCCCGCAAGTCCACCGGCGGAAAGGCGCCGCGCAAACAGCTCGCCACCAAGGCGGCGAGGAAGAGCGCGCCCGCCACCGGCGGCGTCAAGAAGCCCCACCGCTACAGGCCGGGCACCGTCGCCCTGCGAGAAATCAGGCGCTACCAGAAGAGCACAGAGCTGCTCATCCGCAAGCTGCCATTCCAGCGCCTAGTGCGCGAGATCGCCCAGGACTTCAAGACCGACCTGCGCTTCCAGAGCTCCGCGGTCATGGCCCTGCAGGAGGCCAGCGAGGCCTACCTCGTCGGCCTCTTCGAAGACACCAACCTGTGCGCAATCCACGCCAAGCGCGTCACCATCATGCCCAAGGACATCCAGCTCGCGCGCCGCATCCGCGGCGAGCGCGCCTAAACACCGCGCCAGCCGCTGGGCACCGCCCACGCACGCAACAAACAAAACGGCCCTTTTAAGGGCCACTAACATCACTCCGTCGCGAGCAAACTTTGTCGGTCGCCTCTCGCCCCACAACCACAGAACCAAAGACAAAACACCACTTCCACTTCCCGTCCGTCCGCCACAGCCGCTCTCCCCTGCCAGCTTGCTGGCGCGCGCAACAATCAACATCATGCCTCCCCGGCGCGGCGCTCAAAGCGCACAATACCCATCGGCCGACGCCGTCAACCACACGGCCGGCCGCCGCTTCGTTTCGAAAAGAAAACGAAACAAAAAGCCAGGCACGTCCAACGCCACCGACCCTTTCCACATCTCAACGTCCCCCGCCCCCGTTGCAAGAACACACACACAAGACAAGACACATCCGAGAAGACGGCAGGCAGGCCAACCAAAGTATTCAAACAACATGACACAAAACCAACCGTCGGCCGGCCGCGACCAAAAAAAAAAAACGGCGACAATCAACCGCAACGACAAAACCGCTACCGCCGCCCGCACCCGCCACCGACCCCCCCCCCGCAATCCAACCACCACGGCACGCAAACAGTATCCACACACGGGCATACAGAAACGCCAGACGACACAACCACACCGCAACACAAACACGACAATCAAAACCTTCCCGACGTGCTTTGATGGCCCTGAGAAGGGCCGTTTTGGGCCGCGCGTCTGTTGCGCGCCACTAGACGACGGGGACGGGGGGTGCGGACGACGGAGTCAACCGCCAACCCTTCCTTTCCCATTCCTCTCTACTTCTTCTTCTTGGGCGAAGCCTTCGCCTTAGACGGCGTCGTCGCCTTCTTCGGGCGCGGCGCCTTCGGCTTCTTCGTCGGAACCTTGGCGGCCTTCTTCGCCTTCGACGGCGACTTGGCCTTGGCCGGCTTGGCAGCAGCCGCCTTCTTCGCACCGGCGGGAGCGGCCGACGCCGCAGACGCCTTCTTGGCGGCGCCCGCCTTCCGACCAGTCGCCGCCTTCACGCCACCAGCCTTCTTTGCGCCGGCCGCACGGGCGCCCTTCTTCTCCTTGCTGGCCGGAGCGGCGCGCTTCTTCTTGGCACCGCCAGCACGAGCCTTGCCGCCCTCAGCCGCCCCGCCGCCGGCGCCGGCAAGCTTGAAAGAGCCGGACGCGCCCTTCCCCTTCGTCTGCACCAGCTCGCCCGCCACCACGGCCGACTTGAGGTACTTCTTGATAAACGGCGCCAGCTTCTCCGCGTCCAGCTTGTAGTGCGCGGCAATGTACTTCTTGATCGCCTGCAGCGACGATCCGCCGCGCTCCTTCAGACTCTTGATGGCGGCCGTCACCATCTCAGAGGTGCGCGGGTGCGCAGGCTTGGCGCGCGGCTTCTTCGCAGACGACGCAGACTTTGCCTTCTTCGTAGTGCCGGTGGCGGCGGGTGCCGCAGCAGTCTCGTTCGTAGCCGCCTGATCTGCCATTTCGACGACGCGCGTTAACACACAGCGAGCAGCGAGAGCGAGAGGAGACACGCAGCGAGCGGAGCGCACAGCAGAGGAATAGCCGCCTCGACGCACAGGCCCAGCCAGTGTCGCGGGCGGGCGCGGACGGCCGAGAGAGCGGCCGCCACTCTGCGCGCCGCCGCGCCGCGCCTCCCGCGCTTGCTACCGCCCAACGTCCGACAGCCTGTGCGGAGCAGCCCCACACCTGCGCCACAACCACCCGCGCCTTTCAAACCACCGAGGATGGGGCTACACACAGCCACACCACAGTCGCCAACCAGTCGCCACGGCAGCGCCGCAAACCACGGCCAAACTGCAGCCACCGCGCGCTACAGCCTGGGTCGGCCCGCCGAGAATCGCCGCCCACGCCCAAATGCCGCCCCCACAGCCCCAGCCGGCGACCGGCCACAATGGCCAAACCTTCGGCAAAAGCCCCGCACCGTCGCCGCGGCAGCCCGGCCAGCGCGGCCGGCGCCACAGCCACACAAGCGGAGGCGTGCGGCGATGACGGCCGTGCAAACGCACCTCCGCCGCCCCATCGCCCTCCCACCGTTTCCCGATCGGCCCGCAGCCGTCGGGCCACGTCCTCCTCCTCTCGCCCGCCAACATTCACAGCCCTTTCGTTCGTTTCCCAACAATTTCAATTGTGCCCGCCGCAAAAACGGGCGCCGCCTGCAAAGCAACATGCTCCGCCGGAGCGCCCCTCGCCGCTTACGAGCCAACCCCTCGCCCGAGGCAAACCCGAAATCCGCAACTACAGACCAACCCAATCTGCCGTCAGCACACACGACAGCCAACATCACGCGTTACGAGTTAGACATTAGGTTCACACGTCTCGGTTAGGTTCGGTGGACGTGGGTTAGGTTAAGGGCACTTGGGTTAGGTTAAGCATTCAAAACACACGTCAGGCGTCAGAGGTTAGGTTAGGTTACGTTACATTAAGGTTAGGTTAGGGGCACCTCGGTTAGGTTAAGGGTCGGTGTTAGGTTAAGCGTCAAACTTAGGTTAAGCATTCAAACACACGTCGGGCGTCAGAGGTTAGGTTAGGTTAGGTTAGGTTAAGGCCACTTGGGTTAGGTTAAGCCTCAAACTTAGGTTAAGCATTCAAACACACGTCGGGCGTCAGGTGGCCGCAGCAGCCGCACCTACCTACCCACCCACCTCACGGCCGGACAGCTTGGCTTACTTGGCGCTGAGGCTGACCTCACCGCACCTCACGCTACGCAACGCTACAGGTTCGGTTCGCTCAGCTTAGGCTTAGAGCTTAAGCGCCCAGGTCGGATTACGACGTTGGTTCACCTTCGGGCGCCACACTTTGGGTGTAAAGGTCGCGTCGGGTCGTCGGCACGCCGCAAAAACAAAAGCGAAGCCACAGGACAACGCCGACAAACGGGCAGCACGACCACGACCAGATACCGAGACACACGGACCACCCACCGGCCAAAGGGCACCAAACAACAAACCAGAGCACCACGTGTCGACCAGAGCAACCCGCCGCTCACGCGACGTGGCTGGCACCGAAGGGCCGCCGCAACTGCGCTTTCCGCGCCGGGCCGGATGCACGTGCGGCAACACCACCACCGCACACAGCCGCTGTTCAACATCAACCAACAACACGCCGCGGTCGCAGCCTCAACGCCAGCACACGTTTGCACCACCATTCACACGCACCGCACAAACAGCTGTCGCCGACAACACAAACACACCGCAACGACGCCGCCGCCCCTACTTGTGCCGGCCACCCACCCCACCGACGGCGCACCTGTCGCCGGCCGGCAGTCGACACGGGAAACGCACACCGCCACTTCGCTCGCGCGCACGCCACCAACCAGTCGTCGTCTCCAAAACAACAAACAAACAAACATAGGGCAGGCAACAAATCGCCTCGCACGAACCGTCCACAAAACTATCAAAGCACAGCCTCTGGCTAACGGCCACGACGCAGCGGCACGCTGCTCCTTTCCCCGCCCCCACTCGATTCACGAAGGCACGCGACACCGCCAACGACGGCCTCGCTTCCCGCAACCGACACCTTTCCGCCACTACGCACAGCCGCACCCGACGCCCGTGCCAACGACACAACTACTGCACTATCCACCGCCGCCTCCCCCTTCCCGTCGTACACACACACAGCCAGCCAGCCAGCCAGCCACCAAAACCACACCAACGACCCAAACATGCACGTGCAACGGCACACCCCAACCAGTCAACGTCGACAACCACACGCACGGCTCGAAACCGGCGCCCTTCCACGTTGCCATCAAGCTACACACAAGACACAAGGAACCAACAACAGCAAGCCTGCCCGCCCGCCCCACTCTCACGCCGCAAAAAGCACACCGAAACCGCCAAACGCACATTCCCATCGCACCGACACCGACCGGCTCGCTACCACCACACCTCTCGGCAGCCGTTTCGCAAACATGACACGGCGCGACATGACATCACGACCAACTCTCCTCTCCAGACGCCTTCGGCCGGAGCACAACGCCGCCAATTCGCCACACACACACACACACACACACACACAGTCGACAGGCGCCCGCCCGCCCGCCCTGCACGACGCCGCGCAGCAAAGGCGCCCGCAAACACATACCTCTCCTCTCTCTCGGCCGCCCGACGCGCCAACCGCCACACCGCCAGCCACTCGCAATTGTGCACTGCCGCCAGCCACACGTCCAACACGCCGCGCCGCCTCCGGCCACCCGCCAGGGGGCGCTCACGTCCGCGACAACAGCGCGGCCCGCCGGGCCAAACCGAACCGAGCCGAGCCGCCCGCCGCTGCTCTGCACATCTTCCTGCGCGCATCAACAAAACGAGGCAAGCGAGCACACCCCGTCACAACGCCACATCACGCAAATGCCGTGCCGACCTCTTGTGTCTACCGCCTAAATTGCACTCACTCACCAGCCGCCCCTTCTTCTTCTTCCTACCTATCTATCTGTGCGTCTGTGTCGGTCCGCGCGTGACGCCTCTCAACATCCGCCGTCGCCGTCCCCGTCCCCGTTTCCGCCCCAATGCCATCGTCGCGCCGCCTCCTCCTCCTCCTCCGCCCCTGTCCGGCCCGCACCACACCATACACCGCTGCTTGTCCCGGCCGTTGCCACCAAAGGCGCCTACCGCAAACGCGCCACGCCGCAGCCCCCGTGCGTGCATCTCCGTGCCGACGCTGCCTCTCTGCCCTCCCGCACGCACTCGACCGACCGACATGCACTGCGTCGACGGCCTCGACAACACAGTCTCTGGCTCCGCACTGCGTCTTCCGGTACGCGCGCTGAAACACGTATGTACTCATTACCAGCGATGGCGAGGCACGACACAATCTCTGACCAGAGCGTTTCTTATCGTCGCTAGTCTGCGCCACACGACACTAGTAGCACGTAGCGGGTCGGCAGGAACAGTTGTCATCTATATGTGGCGGGTCGGGAGAGGTAGTAGTCAGTCGACAGTATTAGCGAGTGGACGGTTGTACTGAGCGGGCGGCGGCGTGCTCTTCTCGCGACTCTGGTCTCCGTTCGGGACGATGCATACTGTTATTACAGGTAAGGTAATGAAGCTGCATTGCGCAAATCTAATACTGTATGTCAATTGTAACTATTTTCTTCACAACAAAATGCCCCAATAATACTTTGTTTCCAAACAAACTTTTTTAAAGTACAACCATTCATTTCCATTTAAATAATATTTCCTACGCATTTCCTCCAACAATCAAAATTAAATGTGAGCCGGCATTCATTGCACGACGCTGTGTACAGGTATCTACACAGTTAAGAGCACATATAGATGCAGTTTGTTTTTTCTCTTTTGTCTTTTTTGTTTTTTTTTTTTTTTTTTTTGACGTAACGATCTTTTGCTCTTTTTATTCTAATTTGTACGTACGCTGTTTGTTTAGATTTTTATATTGGTAATGCCACGTAGCGCTCCGCGTGAAAATCACTGCCTGTGCTGTGTGCAGTCTGTGGCTAGTTTGCATTGTTGTTGTCATGAACTGCTATAGCTGGATGTGAACAGCGCGTAGCGTTGCGCAGTTAGGGGTGAGCCGCCAGCACTGGTGCATGTGAGGACAGAGATGGCGGACGTTTCAAATTACATATATTATGACTGGTGATGATATTAAGGGTAAATACATTGTTTGTTGTTCTCTATTAAACATCTTTACTTTGCTAACTATCCCTATCGGTAGTTAGTGCCCTCCGTAGTTTGGAATCTCTTATTTAGCTGGCAGCAGTGGTGCTCGCTGTATTGCAGTAGTTCGAGTAATGAAGATTTTTGTGAGGTAAGTGATTTCCGACAGGTGTACTTTAATGTTACTCAGGGCCATTCTTTTGCAGGGATCTTTGATAGTCAGATTGCGTTGCGCTCAAAATATTGTGTGTCAGTTTAAGCACAGTTTTGTATACATTGTTGTTCAAAGGGGGGCGTTTCAGAATACACAGGGCCGAAGGTCAGCCAGCGCTGCCCTTACAACGTTTATCGGGTTTTCAATTATGTCTGTTGAGATGTTCATGGTTCATTATTTCCATTCATCATATTATCGCGCGTTTCTCATCAATCTTCGTTCGTTCATTTTCTAGGGACGTTAACAACATTCTGGCACATTTTTATCATCATTCACTCACTCACTCACTCACTCACTCACTCACTCACTCACTTACGACTATTTGTGCGGGGAGGTTACACTTGGGTCCATTTCCATTTACATTCAATGTTGATAGACGCCTTTTTTTTTTTTTGTTGTTGTTTTGTTGCTGGCAGGTTACAAAGGGCCTCATTTTATGTTGGTTGCAGCAGCGTTTTTCTCCTTCTTCTAGCGTCTTCCCCGCCCCCGCCCCTCCCGCATCCCTCGGTCTCACCACGTTCACTGACAGCCGCGTCTGCGGCTACACCACAACGGCCCCCTCCCGGCAACCCATTCGTTTTCTCTTCTTTTGCACAAAAACAACGCCGCACGCGCCAGCCGAGCGCAGCGCAAGCCACCCACACCGCGCCCCTCCCCGTCTTTATAGCCTCCGCGTCTTGTTTTCTTCGTTTGCCCCCTCCCATCTCCCGAATGCCATGCCATGCCATGCCAGCAGCGTTACGCGTGCCCCTCCCCTGTCCACACACTACCGCGAAACGAACAGCCTTCCGGGCCACATGCAGGGCACGCCCACCGCCATTCCCGGACGCAATTCTCAAAACAACACACACACACACACACACACACACAATGGCTTTGCACACGAACATAGACGGCACGGGCACTGTCGTACATTCCTCAGAACCATCTCAACGAACGTTACGTTACATACACATCCGGGAAAGCAAAGCAACGCAACGCACAATTCAGCCGTCAAAGGTAACGTTCACACACGGCAGACACTTGCCGCCGCGCCGTTACGCGCATTTCAGTGCGGCTACAATACACCTCCGACACGGGAACGTTCCGTTGCTCTACACTGCGTTTCTCCGTTTTGTTTGGTTTTTTTTCCGTTTCTCTCTCTCTCTCTCTCTCTCTCTCTCTCTCTCTCTATATATATATTTGTTTTTTCCCCTCTGTCCTTTCCTCCACCATTCTCTCCTCACGTTCTGCCCAGACATTCGACCGATCAGAGGTTCGTTCACCTTTCGGTAACCGTTCTCAGCGCGACGGTGTACCAACGGTATGACGGTATGACGGTATGACGGGTGTTCAAGACGTCCGGTGTACCGCGCCGATCGACAGTTTCCCAGAGGCGACGGATCGGACCACATCACCGACATACACACAAACACGTGTACGCACATTCGCCAAAGCGACCGTCGTCTTCTAGCGTCGCGCTTACTCTACTGTACTGCACTGGACACGCGAGCATGCATCTTCAATGACGACGTCGGTGTGCGTGCGTCGTACGCACACAAGCAGACACAGTCGGTCAGACACGACTATCGAAATCAGAGTCGGGGGAAAGGTACATATCATCGTGCGTGTCGCCCGTACAATGCAATACACAGTGGTGTGTCTCAATGCGCGTTCACATTTAAACGTCACTCACACGCCTCCACGCTGCATTTACAGACACATTTCACCCTCGCCATATATGGCGTGCAAACCGACCCGCAAACGGCCGTCGTTACACACTGACATTCCCAACAATCGCGTGTCGTTTCCACCCGTCACGTAACTAACCGGCACCTCCATCCAAAGGGCACATCACCGATCGCACTTCCCCCCCCCCCCCTCGCAGACAACGACTTGTGCGCACGTGCCTCCATTCCACGTCACACCGTGGCCGCACCCCGCAACACGCGACACGCGACGCGCCCCATAAACAATCAAATTATTCATCGCATCGGCCACCCCACCCCGTCGCGTCGCAACCAAAGCGGTAGCTATTGCCACCGTCCACCCACTCACACACAAAACAAAACAAAAACAACAACAACAACAATTCCGCCCTTCCCGCAAAGGCCATTTGGTGGCCCTGAAAAGGGCCGTTTTGCCGCTCTCGCAACGGAGGATCTCCTTCCATTCCAGAGCCACCTCCTTACTTGGAGCTCGTGTACTTGGTCACCGCCTTCGTGCCCTCGCTCACGGCGTGCTTGGCCAGCTCGCCAGGCAGCAACAGCCGCACAGCGGTCTGGATCTCGCGGGACGTGATGGTCGAGCGCTTGTTGTAGTGCGCCAGGCGAGACGCCTCGGCCGCGATGCGCTCGAAAATGTCGTTCACGAAGCTGTTCATGATGCTCATCGCCTTCGACGAGATGCCCGTGTCAGGGTGCACCTGCTTCAGCACCTTGTAGATGTAGATGGCATAGCTCTCCTTCCTCTTGCGCTTCTTCTTCTTGTCGCCCTTCGAAATGTTCTTCTGCGCCTTGCCAGCCTTCTTGGCGGCCTTCCCGCTAGTCTTGGGCGGCATCGCAAACAAACAAGAACGTACGGCAGCAACACCAGCAGCAAGCGCTCCGCTCTAGTCAGCGTCTCCCCACACAGTGGCACCCAGCGCGCCCCGCCGCCGCACCTTTACCAGCTCGCCCCGTTGCGGCCGCCGACCAATGGGCCGCGAGCGCAACCGGCCGCCGCACCCGAGAGCATAAAGGACCCCCACCCCTGGCGGCGCCGCCACTCCGCTGCTCGACTCGCTGCGGCTCGCACCGTCCTTCGTCTCGTCTCGTTTTTTTACACCACAGCGCATCGCCATGTCCGGACGCGGAAAGGGAGGCAAAGTCAAGGGCAAGTCAAAGTCCCGCTCAAGCAGGGCCGGGCTCCAGTTCCCGGTCGGCAGAATCCACCGCCTCCTGCGCAAGGGAAACTACGCCGAGCGCGTCGGCGCCGGGGCGCCCGTCTACCTCGCCGCCGTCATGGAGTACCTCGCGGCTGAGGTGCTCGAGCTGGCCGGAAACGCGGCCCGCGACAACAAGAAGACGCGCATCATCCCGCGCCACCTGCAGCTTGCCATCCGCAACGACGAGGAGCTCAACAAGCTCCTGTCGGGCGTCACCATCGCACAGGGTGGTGTCCTGCCCAACATCCAGGCCGTCCTGCTGCCAAAGAAGACCGAGAAGAAGGCCTAAACAGAGAGGCCAGGCAATCGGCACGCGGACCCGCCGCCCAGCAGCGCTGCGTGCTCCCCTGCACGCAACGCGCTTTGCCGGCCCGGCTCGGCTCACAACAATCGGCCCTTTTCAGGGCCACCACACAAACCTACGTCCAAAGCAAAATTTCAGTCGTCCTCGCCGCGCTTTGCTTTACTTTACTTTACTTTAACTTAACTTCACTTCCACAGCCGCCGCCGGCAAGAAGACCATACCAACTGCTACGATTGCAGGGGCAGATATTCTGCGAGGTACCTCGGTGTCACGCCTGACATCGAAGTGTCACATAGGGCAACTTGGCACAAACGCTCACGCCAGGATGCAGATCCTGTACCCCTGTTCCCTCGACCCCGCAACAGGGGTAGCGATACTGGAAATATGCGCGCCCTCTATAGGGGCTATGCAGCCAGGTCGACGATGCATCGCCTACAGAAGGGTCCAAAGCAGAGCGCTCTACGACGGGCCTTACACGTCCCCGCGGCAGACCTGCCTACAACCACCCACAACACGATTCCGCGCCCTGGCACAAGCGTTCTACGCCACCGCGCGGAATTCAGAAAATGACTATTACGTCTTGACCCTTGGGCAATATGAACACCACAGGGACAGATGTGCAAGACCCGAGTCGCTACTCCAGCAGTAGCACAAACAGAACACATAATCACTCTCAACAAACAGCAACGTCCGAAAAAGCACACTACCAAAGATAAGAACAACACACAGAAAAGAGGAGCAAATGTCCACAGGCGACAATAACCTCCACCAACTCCCCCTCTAACGGTAGAGGACTAAAGGAAAGAGAGAAGAACAACAAGAAGAGCCGCCGCCATCTTGTCGTCCACAGCCCGTGTGGCCACACACACGTTTCTCTTTTGTTTTTCGTTTGCCTCAAGCACCTCCACGCACGCACAGTCGCCTTCCAAACGACAACGACAGCAATAATCACCAACTGTTAAACGAGCGTGTCGACACACCGCCCTCCACTCCCGCGCGCCCCATACAAACGAAACAGCTGATCCGGCCGCCTATGGGCACGCCTTGCCTCGGCAACTCCAACGCCGCCGCAAACACACAGCCAAAACCACGCAAATATTCACCGCCTCTCGCACAACAACAACAACAACAACAACAACAACACACAGCCCGGCGTCTCCATCGATCGATAAACAAAACAAACACACAACGCCCTCTCTCGCGCGCGCGCGCACGCACACACACACACACACACACACACACACACACACACACACACACAGCCACAAGACCCGCTTCCTTTCCTTTCTCCCAGTCACGTCACGTCAGTCAAACGCAAACGAAATGAAGAATGAAAGAAACAAGGCAGGCAGGCAACACACGCAGCAACAACACAGACTCTTTCGCACTTTTCAATTTCCGAACAGTGTGGTGGCCCTGAAAAGGGCCGTTTTCGTCTCTCCCACGGCCGCGGGAAGGCCAACGCGGCACAGCACACCGGCTGCGACGCGCCTAACCGCCGAAACCGTACAGGGTGCGCCCCTGCCTCTTCAGGGCGTACACCACGTCCATGGCCGTCACAGTCTTGCGCTTGGCGTGCTCAGTGTACGTCACCGCGTCGCGGATCACGTTCTCCAGGAACACCTTCAGCACTCCGCGGGTCTCCTCGTAGATCAGACCAGAGATGCGCTTCACGCCGCCCCTGCGAGCCAGGCGGCGGATCGCGGGCTTCGTGATGCCCTGGATGTTGTCGCGCAACACCTTGCGGTGCCGCTTGGCGCCACCCTTGCCGAGCCCCTTTCCTCCCTTGCCGCGGCCAGTCATCTCTTCTAAATCCTCAAAAAGCTCAAGGCAAGCAAAGCGTCTGCTGCAGCGGCTGGCTCCTCACCCGGCGCTAGCGAGTCGGCTACGGTCTGCGCCCGGCGCACGCGCCAGCCCCCCTATATAGACTCTGGCCCGCCCTCCCCCCACCACGCGCAACCGAGGGCATATAAGCGCACCACGGTGGCTGGCGCGCGCCCGTGTCGTCAAGGCAGCACCCGACGCAGCACCTCGCTCGCCTCCACGCCGCTCCGCTAACCGCTACCGCTATGGCCCGCACAAAGCAAACGGCCCGCAAGTCCACCGGCGGAAAGGCGCCGCGCAAACAGCTCGCCACCAAGGCGGCGAGGAAGAGCGCGCCCGCCACCGGCGGCGTCAAGAAGCCCCACCGCTACAGGCCGGGCACCGTCGCCCTGCGAGAAATCAGGCGCTACCAGAAGAGCACAGAGCTGCTCATCCGCAAGCTGCCATTCCAGCGCCTAGTGCGCGAGATCGCCCAGGACTTCAAGACCGACCTGCGCTTCCAGAGCTCCGCGGTCATGGCCCTGCAGGAGGCCAGCGAGGCCTACCTCGTCGGCCTCTTCGAAGACACCAACCTGTGCGCAATCCACGCCAAGCGCGTCACCATCATGCCCAAGGACATCCAGCTCGCGCGCCGCATCCGCGGCGAGCGCGCCTAAACACCGCGCCAGCCGCTGGGCACCGCCCACGCACGCAACAAACAAAACGGCCCTTTTAAGGGCCACTAACATCACTCCGTCGCGAGCAAACTTTGTCGGTCGCCTCTCGCCCCACAACCACAGAACCAAAGACAAAACACCACTTCCACTTCCCGTCCGTCCGCCACAGCCGCTCTCCCCTGCCAGCTTGCTGGCGCGCGCAACAATCAACATCATGCCTCCCCGGCGCGGCGCTCAAAGCGCACAATACCCATCGGCCGACGCCGTCAACCACACGGCCGGCCGCCGCTTCGTTTCGAAAAGAAAACGAAACAAAAAGCCAGGCACGTCCAACGCCACCGACCCTTTCCACATCTCAACGTCCCCCGCCCCCGTTGCAAGAACACACACACAAGACAAGACACATCCGAGAAGACGGCAGGCAGGCCAACCAAAGTATTCAAACAACATGACACAAAACCAACCGTCGGCCGGCCGCGACCAAAAAAAAAAAACGGCGACAATCAACCGCAACGACAAAACCGCTACCGCCGCCCGCACCCGCCACCGACCCCCCCCCCGCAATCCAACCACCACGGCACGCAAACAGTATCCACACACGGGCATACAGAAACGCCAGACGACACAACCACACCGCAACACAAACACGACAATCAAAACCTTCCCGACGTGCTTTGATGGCCCTGAGAAGGGCCGTTTTGGGCCGCGCGTCTGTTGCGCGCCACTAGACGACGGGGACGGGGGGTGCGGACGACGGAGTCAACCGCCAACCCTTCCTTTCCCATTCCTCTCTACTTCTTCTTCTTGGGCGAAGCCTTCGCCTTAGACGGCGTCGTCGCCTTCTTCGGGCGCGGCGCCTTCGGCTTCTTCGTCGGAACCTTGGCGGCCTTCTTCGCCTTCGACGGCGACTTGGCCTTGGCCGGCTTGGCAGCAGCCGCCTTCTTCGCACCGGCGGGAGCGGCCGACGCCGCAGACGCCTTCTTGGCGGCGCCCGCCTTCCGACCAGTCGCCGCCTTCACGCCACCAGCCTTCTTTGCGCCGGCCGCACGGGCGCCCTTCTTCTCCTTGCTGGCCGGAGCGGCGCGCTTCTTCTTGGCACCGCCAGCACGAGCCTTGCCGCCCTCAGCCGCCCCGCCGCCGGCGCCGGCAAGCTTGAAAGAGCCGGACGCGCCCTTCCCCTTCGTCTGCACCAGCTCGCCCGCCACCACGGCCGACTTGAGGTACTTCTTGATAAACGGCGCCAGCTTCTCCGCGTCCAGCTTGTAGTGCGCGGCAATGTACTTCTTGATCGCCTGCAGCGACGATCCGCCGCGCTCCTTCAGACTCTTGATGGCGGCCGTCACCATCTCAGAGGTGCGCGGGTGCGCAGGCTTGGCGCGCGGCTTCTTCGCAGACGACGCAGACTTTGCCTTCTTCGTAGTGCCGGTGGCGGCGGGTGCCGCAGCAGTCTCGTTCGTAGCCGCCTGATCTGCCATTTCGACGACGCGCGTTAACACACAGCGAGCAGCGAGAGCGAGAGGAGACACGCAGCGAGCGGAGCGCACAGCAGAGGAATAGCCGCCTCGACGCACAGGCCCAGCCAGTGTCGCGGGCGGGCGCGGACGGCCGAGAGAGCGGCCGCCACTCTGCGCGCCGCCGCGCCGCGCCTCCCGCGCTTGCTACCGCCCAACGTCCGACAGCCTGTGCGGAGCAGCCCCACACCTGCGCCACAACCACCCGCGCCTTTCAAACCACCGAGGATGGGGCTACACACAGCCACACCACAGTCGCCAACCAGTCGCCACGGCAGCGCCGCAAACCACGGCCAAACTGCAGCCACCGCGCGCTACAGCCTGGGTCGGCCCGCCGAGAATCGCCGCCCACGCCCAAATGCCGCCCCCACAGCCCCAGCCGGCGACCGGCCACAATGGCCAAACCTTCGGCAAAAGCCCCGCACCGTCGCCGCGGCAGCCCGGCCAGCGCGGCCGGCGCCACAGCCACACAAGCGGAGGCGTGCGGCGATGACGGCCGTGCAAACGCACCTCCGCCGCCCCATCGCCCTCCCACCGTTTCCCGATCGGCCCGCAGCCGTCGGGCCACGTCCTCCTCCTCTCGCCCGCCAACATTCACAGCCCTTTCGTTCGTTTCCCAACAATTTCAATTGTGCCCGCCGCAAAAACGGGCGCCGCCTGCAAAGCAACATGCTCCGCCGGAGCGCCCCTCGCCGCTTACGAGCCAACCCCTCGCCCGAGGCAAACCCGAAATCCGCAACTACAGACCAACCCAATCTGCCGTCAGCACACACGACAGCCAACATCACGCGTTACGAGTTAGACATTAGGTTCACACGTCTCGGTTAGGTTCGGTGGACGTGGGTTAGGTTAAGGGCACTTGGGTTAGGTTAAGCATTCAAAACACACGTCAGGCGTCAGAGGTTAGGTTAGGTTACGTTACATTAAGGTTAGGTTAGGGGCACCTCGGTTAGGTTAAGGGTCGGTGTTAGGTTAAGCGTCAAACTTAGGTTAAGCATTCAAACACACGTCGGGCGTCAGAGGTTAGGTTAGGTTAGGTTAGGTTAAGGCCACTTGGGTTAGGTTAAGCCTCAAACTTAGGTTAAGCATTCAAACACACGTCGGGCGTCAGGTGGCCGCAGCAGCCGCACCTACCTACCCACCCACCTCACGGCCGGACAGCTTGGCTTACTTGGCGCTGAGGCTGACCTCACCGCACCTCACGCTACGCAACGCTACAGGTTCGGTTCGCTCAGCTTAGGCTTAGAGCTTAAGCGCCCAGGTCGGATTACGACGTTGGTTCACCTTCGGGCGCCACACTTTGGGTGTAAAGGTCGCGTCGGGTCGTCGGCACGCCGCAAAAACAAAAGCGAAGCCACAGGACAACGCCGACAAACGGGCAGCACGACCACGACCAGATACCGAGACACACGGACCACCCACCGGCCAAAGGGCACCAAACAACAAACCAGAGCACCACGTGTCGACCAGAGCAACCCGCCGCTCACGCGACGTGGCTGGCACCGAAGGGCCGCCGCAACTGCGCTTTCCGCGCCGGGCCGGATGCACGTGCGGCAACACCACCACCGCACACAGCCGCTGTTCAACATCAACCAACAACACGCCGCGGTCGCAGCCTCAACGCCAGCACACGTTTGCACCACCATTCACACGCACCGCACAAACAGCTGTCGCCGACAACACAAACACACCGCAACGACGCCGCCGCCCCTACTTGTGCCGGCCACCCACCCCACCGACGGCGCACCTGTCGCCGGCCGGCAGTCGACACGGGAAACGCACACCGCCACTTCGCTCGCGCGCACGCCACCAACCAGTCGTCGTCTCCAAAACAACAAACAAACAAACATAGGGCAGGCAACAAATCGCCTCGCACGAACCGTCCACAAAACTATCAAAGCACAGCCTCTGGCTAACGGCCACGACGCAGCGGCACGCTGCTCCTTTCCCCGCCCCCACTCGATTCACGAAGGCACGCGACACCGCCAACGACGGCCTCGCTTCCCGCAACCGACACCTTTCCGCCACTACGCACAGCCGCACCCGACGCCCGTGCCAACGACACAACTACTGCACTATCCACCGCCGCCTCCCCCTTCCCGTCGTACACACACACAGCCAGCCAGCCAGCCAGCCAGCCAAAACCACACCAACGACCCAAACATGCACGTGCAACGGCACACCCCAACCAGTCAACGTCGACAACCACACGCACGGCTCGAAACCGGCGCCCTTCCACGTTGCCATCAAGCTACACACAAGACACAAGGAACCAACAACAGCAAGCCTGCCCGCCCGCCCCACTCTCACGCCGCAAAAAGCACACCGAAACCGCCAAACGCACATTCCCATCGCACCGACACCGACCGGCTCGCTACCACCACACCTCTCGGCAGCCGTTTCGCAAACATGACACGGCGCGACATGACATCACGACCAACTCTCCTCTCCAGACGCCTTCGGCCGGAGCACAACGCCGCCAATTCGCCACACACACACACACACACACACACACACAGTCGACAGGCGCCCGCCCGCCCGCCCTGCACGACGCCGCGCAGCAAAGGCGCCCGCAAACACATACCTCTCCTCTCTCTCGGCCGCGCCGACGCGCCAACCGCCACACCGCCAGCCACTCGCAATTGTGCACTGCCGCCAGCCACACGTCCAACACGCCGCGCCGCCTCCGGCCACCCGCCAGGGGGCGCTCACGTCCGCGACAACAGCGCGGCCCGCCGGGCCAAACCGAACCGAGCCGAGCCGCCCGCCGCTGCTCTGCACATCTTCCTGCGCGCATCAACAAAACGAGGCAAGCGAGCACACCCCGTCACAACGCCACATCACGCAAATGCCGTGCCGACCTCTTGTGTCTACCGCCTAAATTGCACTCACTCACCAGCCGCCCCTTCTTCTTCTTCCTACCTATCTATCTGTGCGTCTGTGTCGGTCCGCGCGTGACGCCTCTCAACATCCGCCGTCGCCGTCCCCGTCCCCGTTTCCGCCCCAATGCCATCGTCGCGCCGCCTCCTCCTCCTCCTCCGCCCCTGTCCGGCCCGCACCACACCATACACCGCTGCTTGTCCCGGCCGTTGCCACCAAAGGCGCCTACCGCAAACGCGCCACGCCGCAGCCCCCGTGCGTGCATCTCCGTGCCGACGCTGCCTCTCTGCCCTCCCGCACGCACTCGACCGACCGACATGCACTGCGTCGACGGCCTCGACAACACAGTCTCTGGCTCCGCACTGCGTCTTCCGGTACGCGCGCTGAAACACGTATGTACTCATTACCAGCGATGGCGAGGCACGACACAATCTCTGACCAGAGCGTTTCTTATCGTCGCTAGTCTGCGCCACACGACACTAGTAGCACGTAGCGGGTCGGCAGGAACAGTTGTCATCTATATGTGGCGGGTCGGGAGAGGTAGTAGTCAGTCGACAGTATTAGCGAGTGGACGGTTGTACTGAGCGGGCGGCGGCGTGCTCTTCTCGCGACTCTGGTCTCCGTTCGGGACGATGCATACTGTTATTACAGGTAAGGTAATGAAGCTGCATTGCGCAAATCTAATACTGTATGTCAATTGTAACTATTTTCTTCACAACAAAATGCCCCAATAATACTTTGTTTCCAAACAAACTTTTTTAAAGTACAACCATTCATTTCCATTTAAATAATATTTCCTACGCATTTCCTCCAACAATCAAAATTAAATGTGAGCCGGCATTCATTGCACGACGCTGTGTACAGGTATCTACAGTTAAGAGCACATATAGATGCAGTTTGTTTTTTCTCTTTTGTCTTTTTTGTTTTTTTTTTTTTTTTTTTTGACGTAACGATCTTTTGCTCTTTTTATTCTAATTTGTACGTACGCTGTTTGTTTAGATTTTTATATTGGTAATGCCACGTAGCGCTCCGCGTGAAAATCACTGCCTGTGCTGTGTGCAGTCTGTGGCTAGTTTGCATTGTTGTTGTCATGAACTGCTATAGCTGGATGTGAACAGCGCGTAGCGTTGCGCAGTTAGGGGTGAGCCGCCAGCACTGGTGCATGTGAGGACAGAGATGGCGGACGTTTCAAATTACATATATTATGACTGGTGATGATATTAAGGGTAAATACATTGTTTGTTGTTCTCTATTAAACATCTTTACTTTGCTAACTATCCCTATCGGTAGTTAGTGCCCTCCGTAGTTTGGAATCTCTTATTTAGCTGGCAGCAGTGGTGCTCGCTGTATTGCAGTAGTTCGAGTAATGAAGATTTTTGTGAGGTAAGTGATTTCCGACAGGTGTACTTTAATGTTACTCAGGGCCATTCTTTTGCAGGGATCTTTGATAGTCAGATTGCGTTGCGCTCAAAATATTGTGTGTCAGTTTAAGCACAGTTTTGTATACATTGTTGTTCAAAGGGGGGCGTTTCAGAATACACAGGGCCGAAGGTCAGCCAGCGCTGCCCTTACAACGTTTATCGGGTTTTCAATTATGTCTGTTGAGATGTTCATGGTTCATTATTTCCATTCATCATATTATCGCGCGTTTCTCATCAATCTTCGTTCGTTCATTTTCTAGGGACGTTAACAACATTCTGGCACATTTTTATCATCATTCACTCACTCACTCACTCACTCACTCACTCACTCACTTACTTACGACTATTTGTGCGGGGAGGTTACACTTGGGTCCATTTCCATTTACATTCAATGTTGATAGACGCCTTTTTTTTTTTTTGTTGTTGTTTTGTTGCTGGCAGGTTACAAAGGGCCTCATTTTATGTTGGTTGCAGCAGCGTTTTTCTCCTTCTTCTAGCGTCTTCCCCGCCCCCGCCCCTCCCGCATCCCTCGGTCTCACCACGTTCACTGACAGCCGCGTCTGCGGCTACACCACAACGGCCCCCTCCCGGCAACCCATTCGTTTTCTCTTCTTTTGCACAAAAACAACGCCGCACGCGCCAGCCGAGCGCAGCGCAAGCCACCCACACCGCGCCCCTCCCCGTCTTTATAGCCTCCGCGTCTTGTTTTCTTCGTTTGCCCCCTCCCATCTCCCGAATGCCATGCCATGCCATGCCAGCAGCGTTACGCGTGCCCCTCCCCTGTCCACACACTACCGCGAAACGAACAGCCTTCCGGGCCACATGCAGGGCACGCCCACCGCCATTCCCGGACGCAATTCTCAAAACAACACACACACACACACACACACACACAATGGCTTTGCACACGAACATAGACGGCACGGGCACTGTCGTACATTCTTCCTCAGAACCATCTCAACGAACGTTACGTTACATACACATCCGGGAAAGCAAAGCAACGCAACGCACAATTCAGCCGTCAAAGGTAACGTTCACCACGGCAGACACTTGCCGCCGCGCCGTTACGCGCATTTCAGTGCGGCTACAATACACCTCCG
This sequence comes from Schistocerca cancellata, assembly GCF_023864275.1. Classification (NCBI taxonomy): domain Eukaryota; kingdom Metazoa; phylum Arthropoda; class Insecta; order Orthoptera; family Acrididae; genus Schistocerca; species Schistocerca cancellata. Next base: position 75,536 of record NW_026046868.1, read on the forward strand.
ACACGGGAACGTTCCGTTGCTCTACACTGCGTTTCTCCGTTTTGTTTGGTTTTTTTTCCGTTTTCTCTCTCTCTCTCTCTCTCTCTCTCTCTCTCTCTCTATATATATATTTGTTTTTTCCCCTCTGTCCTTTCCTCCACCATTCTCTCCTCACGTTCTGCCCAGACATTCGACCGATCAGAGGTTCGTTCACCTTTCGGTAACCGTTCTCAGCGCGACGGTGTACCAACGGTATGACGGTATGACGGTATGACGGGTGTTCAAGACGTCCGGTGTACCGCGCCGATCGACAGTTTCCCAGAGGCGACGGATCGGACCACATCACCGACATACACACAAACACGTGTACGCACATTCGCCAAAGCGACCGTCGTCTTCTAGCGTCGCGCTTACTCTACTGTACTGCACTGGACACGCGAGCATGCATCTTCAATGACGACGTCGGTGTGCGTGCGTCGTACGCACACAAGCAGACACAGTCGGTCAGACACGACTATCGAAATCAGAGTCGGGGGAAAGGTACATATCATCGTGCGTGTCGCCCGTACAATGCAATACACAGTGGTGTGTCTCAATGCGCGTTCACATTTAAACGTCACTCACACGCCTCCACGCTGCATTTACAGACACATTTCACCCTCGCCATATATGGCGTGCAAACCGACCCGCAAACGGCCGTCGTTACACACTGACATTCCCAACAATCGCGTGTCGTTTCCACCCGTCACGTAACTAACCGGCACCTCCATCCAAAGGGCACATCACCGATCGCACTTCCCCCCCCCCCCCTCGCAGACAACGACTTGTGCGCACGTGCCTCCATTCCACGTCACACCGTGGCCGCACCCCGCAACACGCGACACGCGACGCGCCCCATAAACAATCAAATTATTCATCGCATCGGCCACCCCACCCCGTCGCGTCGCAACCAAAGCGGTAGCTATTGCCACCGTCCACCCACTCACACACAAAACAAAACAAAAACAACAACAACAACAATTCCGCCCTTCCCGCAAAGGCCATTTGGTGGCCCTGAAAAGGGCCGTTTTGCCGCTCTCGCAACGGAGGATCTCCTTCCATTCCAGAGCCACCTCCTTACTTGGAGCTCGTGTACTTGGTCACCGCCTTCGTGCCCTCGCTCACGGCGTGCTTGGCCAGCTCGCCAGGCAGCAACAGCCGCACAGCGGTCTGGATCTCGCGGGACGTGATGGTCGAGCGCTTGTTGTAGTGCGCCAGGCGAGACGCCTCGGCCGCGATGCGCTCGAAAATGTCGTTCACGAAGCTGTTCATGATGCTCATCGCCTTCGACGAGATGCCCGTGTCAGGGTGCACCTGCTTCAGCACCTTGTAGATGTAGATGGCATAGCTCTCCTTCCTCTTGCGCTTCTTCTTCTTGTCGCCCTTCGAAATGTTCTTCTGCGCCTTGCCAGCCTTCTTGGCGGCCTTCCCGCTAGTCTTGGGCGGCATCGCAAACAAACAAGAACGTACGGCAGCAACACCAGCAGCAAGCGCTCCGCTCTAGTCAGCGTCTCCCCACACAGTGGCACCCAGCGCGCCCCGCCGCCGCACCTTTACCAGCTCGCCCCGTTGCGGCCGCCGACCAATGGGCCGCGAGCGCAACCGGCCGCCGCACCCGAGAGCATAAAGGACCCCCACCCCTGGCGGCGCCGCCACTCCGCTGCTCGACTCGCTGCGGCTCGCACCGTCCTTCGTCTCGTCTCGTTTTTTTACACCACAGCGCATCGCCATGTCCGGACGCGGAAAGGGAGGCAAAGTCAAGGGCAAGTCAAAGTCCCGCTCAAGCAGGGCCGGGCTCCAGTTCCCGGTCGGCAGAATCCACCGCCTCCTGCGCAAGGGAAACTACGCCGAGCGCGTCGGCGCCGGGGCGCCCGTCTACCTCGCCGCCGTCATGGAGTACCTCGCGGCTGAGGTGCTCGAGCTGGCCGGAAACGCGGCCCGCGACAACAAGAAGACGCGCATCATCCCGCGCCACCTGCAGCTTGCCATCCGCAACGACGAGGAGCTCAACAAGCTCCTGTCGGGCGTCACCATCGCACAGGGTGGTGTCCTGCCCAACATCCAGGCCGTCCTGCTGCCAAAGAAGACCGAGAAGAAGGCCTAAACAGAGAGGCCAGGCAATCGGCACGCGGACCCGCCGCCCAGCAGCGCTGCGTGCTCCCCTGCACGCAACGCGCTTTGCCGGCCCGGCTCGGCTCACAACAATCGGCCCTTTTCAGGGCCACCACACAAACCTACGTCCAAAGCAAAATTTCAGTCGTCCTCGCCGCGCTTTGCTTTACTTTACTTTACTTTAACTTAACTTCACTTCCACAGCCGCCGCCGGCAAGAAGACCATACCAACTGCTACGATTGCAGGGGCAGATATTCTGCGAGGTACCTCGGTGTCACGCCTGACATCGAAGTGTCACATAGGGCAACTTGGCACAAACGCTCACGCCAGGATGCAGATCCTGTACCCCTGTTCCCTCGACCCCGCAACAGGGGTAGCGATACTGGAAATATGCGCGCCCTCTATAGGGGCTATGCAGCCAGGTCGACGATGCATCGCCTACAGAAGGGTCCAAAGCAGAGCGCTCTACGACGGGCCTTACACGTCCCCGCGGCAGACCTGCCTACAACCACCCACAACACGATTCCGCGCCCTGGCACAAGCGTTCTACGCCACCGCGCGGAATTCAGAAAATGACTATTACGTCTTGACCCTTGGGCAATATGAACACCACAGGGACAGATGTGCAAGACCCGAGTCGCTACTCCAGCAGTAGCACAAACAGAACACATAATCACTCTCAACAAACAGCAACGTCCGAAAAAGCACACTACCAAAGATAAGAACAACACACAGAAAAGAGGAGCAAATGTCCACAGGCGACAATAACCTCCACCAACTCCCCCTCTAACGGTAGAGGACTAAAGGAAAGAGAGAAGAACAACAAGAAGAGCCGCCGCCATCTTGTCGTCCACAGCCCGTGTGGCCACACACACGTTTCTCTTTTGTTTTTCGTTTGCCTCAAGCACCTCCACGCACGCACAGTCGCCTTCCAAACGACAACGACAGCAATAATCACCAACTGTTAAACGAGCGTGTCGACACACCGCCCTCCACTCCCGCGCGCCCCATACAAACGAAACAGCTGATCCGGCCGCCTATGGGCACGCCTTGCCTCGGCAACTCCAACGCCGCCGCAAACACACAGCCAAAACCACGCAAATATTCACCGCCTCTCGCACAACAACAACAACAACAACAACAACAACACACAGCCCGGCGTCTCCATCGATCGATAAACAAAACAAACACACACACAACGCCCTCTCTCGCGCGCGCGCGCACGCACACACACACACACACACACACACACACACACACACACACAGCCACAAGACCCGCTTCCTTTCCTTTCTCCCAGTCACGTCACGTCAGTCAAACGCAAACGAAATGAAGAATGAAAGAAACAAGGCAGGCAGGCAACACACGCAGCAACAACACAGACTCTTTCGCACTTTTCAATTTCCGAACAGTGTGGTGGCCCTGAAAAGGGCCGTTTTCGTCTCTCCCACGGCCGCGGGAAGGCCAACGCGGCACAGCACACCGGCTGCGACGCGCCTAACCGCCGAAACCGTACAGGGTGCGCCCCTGCCTCTTCAGGGCGTACACCACGTCCATGGCCGTCACAGTCTTGCGCTTGGCGTGCTCAGTGTACGTCACCGCGTCGCGGATCACGTTCTCCAGGAACACCTTCAGCACTCCGCGGGTCTCCTCGTAGATCAGACCAGAGATGCGCTTCACGCCGCCCCTGCGAGCCAGGCGGCGGATCGCGGGCTTCGTGATGCCCTGGATGTTGTCGCGCAACACCTTGCGGTGCCGCTTGGCGCCACCCTTGCCGAGCCCCTTTCCTCCCTTGCCGCGGCCAGTCATCTCTTCTAAATCCTCAAAAAGCTCAAGGCAAGCAAAGCGTCTGCTGCAGCGGCTGGCTCCTCACCCGGCGCTAGCGAGTCGGCTACGGTCTGCGCCCGGCGCACGCGCCAGCCCCCCTATATAGACTCTGGCCCGCCCTCCCCCCACCACGCGCAACCGAGGGCATATAAGCGCACCACGGTGGCTGGCGCGCGCCCGTGTCGTCAAGGCAGCACCCGACGCAGCACCTCGCTCGCCTCCACGCCGCTCCGCTAACCGCTACCGCTATGGCCCGCACAAAGCAAACGGCCCGCAAGTCCACCGGCGGAAAGGCGCCGCGCAAACAGCTCGCCACCAAGGCGGCGAGGAAGAGCGCGCCCGCCACCGGCGGCGTCAAGAAGCCCCACCGCTACAGGCCGGGCACCGTCGCCCTGCGAGAAATCAGGCGCTACCAGAAGAGCACAGAGCTGCTCATCCGCAAGCTGCCATTCCAGCGCCTAGTGCGCGAGATCGCCCAGGACTTCAAGACCGACCTGCGCTTCCAGAGCTCCGCGGTCATGGCCCTGCAGGAGGCCAGCGAGGCCTACCTCGTCGGCCTCTTCGAAGACACCAACCTGTGCGCAATCCACGCCAAGCGCGTCACCATCATGCCCAAGGACATCCAGCTCGCGCGCCGCATCCGCGGCGAGCGCGCCTAAACACCGCGCCAGCCGCTGGGCACCGCCCACGCACGCAACAAACAAAACGGCCCTTTTAAGGGCCACTAACATCACTCCGTCGCGAGCAAACTTTGTCGGTCGCCTCTCGCCCCACAACCACAGAACCAAAGACAAAACACCACTTCCACTTCCCGTCCGTCCGCCACAGCCGCTCTCCCCTGCCAGCTTGCTGGCGCGCGCAACAATCAACATCATGCCTCCCCGGCGCGGCGCTCAAAGCGCACAATACCCATCGGCCGACGCCGTCAACCACACGGCCGGCCGCCGCTTCGTTTCGAAAAGAAAACGAAACAAAAAGCCAGGCACGTCCAACGCCACCGACCCTTTCCACATCTCAACGTCCCCCGCCCCCGTTGCAAGAACACACACACAAGACAAGACACATCCGAGAAGACGGCAGGCAGGCCAACCAAAGTATTCAAACAACATGACACAAAACCAACCGTCGGCCGGCCGCGACCAAAAAAAAAAAACGGCGACAATCAACCGCAACGACAAAACCGCTACCGCCGCCCGCACCCGCCACCGACCCCCCCCCCGCAATCCAACCACCACGGCACGCAAACAGTATCCACACACGGGCATACAGAAACGCCAGACGACACAACCACACCGCAACACAAACACGACAATCAAAACCTTCCCGACGTGCTTTGATGGCCCTGAGAAGGGCCGTTTTGGGCCGCGCGTCTGTTGCGCGCCACTAGACGACGGGGACGGGGGGTGCGGACGACGGAGTCAACCGCCAACCCTTCCTTTCCCATTCCTCTCTACTTCTTCTTCTTGGGCGAAGCCTTCGCCTTAGACGGCGTCGTCGCCTTCTTCGGGCGCGGCGCCTTCGGCTTCTTCGTCGGAACCTTGGCGGCCTTCTTCGCCTTCGACGGCGACTTGGCCTTGGCCGGCTTGGCAGCAGCCGCCTTCTTCGCACCGGCGGGAGCGGCCGACGCCGCAGACGCCTTCTTGGCGGCGCCCGCCTTCCGACCAGTCGCCGCCTTCACGCCACCAGCCTTCTTTGCGCCGGCCGCACGGGCGCCCTTCTTCTCCTTGCTGGCCGGAGCGGCGCGCTTCTTCTTGGCACCGCCAGCACGAGCCTTGCCGCCCTCAGCCGCCCCGCCGCCGGCGCCGGCAAGCTTGAAAGAGCCGGACGCGCCCTTCCCCTTCGTCTGCACCAGCTCGCCCGCCACCACGGCCGACTTGAGGTACTTCTTGATAAACGGCGCCAGCTTCTCCGCGTCCAGCTTGTAGTGCGCGGCAATGTACTTCTTGATCGCCTGCAGCGACGATCCGCCGCGCTCCTTCAGACTCTTGATGGCGGCCGTCACCATCTCAGAGGTGCGCGGGTGCGCAGGCTTGGCGCGCGGCTTCTTCGCAGACGACGCAGACTTTGCCTTCTTCGTAGTGCCGGTGGCGGCGGGTGCCGCAGCAGTCTCGTTCGTAGCCGCCTGATCTGCCATTTCGACGACGCGCGTTAACACACAGCGAGCAGCGAGAGCGAGAGGAGACACGCAGCGAGCGGAGCGCACAGCAGAGGAATAGCCGCCTCGACGCACAGGCCCAGCCAGTGTCGCGGGCGGGCGCGGACGGCCGAGAGAGCGGCCGCCACTCTGCGCGCCGCCGCGCCGCGCCTCCCGCGCTTGCTACACCGCCCAACGTCCGACAGCCTGTGCGGAGCAGCCCCACACCTGCGCCACAACCACCCGCGCCTTTCAAACCACCGAGGATGGGGCTACACACAGCCACACCACAGTCGCCAACCAGTACGGCAGCGCCGCAAACCACGGCCAAACTGCAGCCACCGCGCGCTACAGCCTGGGTCGGCCCGCCGAGAATCGCCGCCCACGCCCAAATGCCGCCCCCACAGCCCCAGCCGGCGACCGGCCACAATGGCCAAACCTTCGGCAAAAGCCCCGCACCGTCGCCGCGGCAGCCCGGCCAGCGCGGCCGGCGCCACAGCCACACAAGCGGAGGCGTGCGGCGATGACGGCCGTGCAAACGCACCTCCGCCGCCCCATCGCCCTCCCACCGTTTCCCGATCGGCCCGCAGCCGTCGGGCCACGTCCTCCTCCTCTCGCCCGCCAACATTCACAGCCCTTTCGTTCGTTTCCCAACAATTTCAATTGTGCCCGCCGCAAAAACGGGCGCCGCCTGCAAAGCAACATGCTCCGCCGGAGCGCCCCTCGCCGCTTACGAGCCAACCCCTCGCCCGAGGCAAACCCGAAATCCGCAACTACAGACCAACCCAATCTGCCGTCAGCACACACGACAGCCAACATCACGCGTTACGAGTTAGACATTAGGTTCACACGTCTCGGTTAGGTTCGGTGGACGTGGGTTAGGTTAAGGGCACTTGGGTTAGGTTAAGCATTCAAAACACACGTCAGGCGTCAGAGGTTAGGTTAGGTTACGTTACATTAAGGTTAGGTTAGGGGCACCTCGGTTAGGTTAAGGGTCGGTGTTAGGTTAAGCGTCAAACTTAGGTTAAGCATTCAAACACACGTCGGGCGTCAGAGGTTAGGTTAGGTTAGGTTAGGTTAAGGCCACTTGGGTTAGGTTAAGCCTCAAACTTAGGTTAAGCATTCAAACACACGTCGGGCGTCAGGTGGCCGCAGCAGCCGCACCTACCTACCCACCCACCTCACGGCCGGACAGCTTGGCTTACTTGGCGCTGAGGCTGACCTCACCGCACCTCACGCTACGCAACGCTACAGGTTCGGTTCGCTCAGCTTAGGCTTAGAGCTTAAGCGCCCAGGTCGGATTACGACGTTGGTTCACCTTCGGGCGCCACACTTTGGGTGTAAAGGTCGCGTCGGGTCGTCGGCACGCCGCAAAAACAAAAGCGAAGCCACAGGACAACGCCGACAAACGGGCAGCACGACCACGACCAGATACCGAGACACACGGACCACCCACCGGCCAAAGGGCACCAAACAACAAACCAGAGCACCACGTGTCGACCAGAGCAACCCGCCGCTCACGCGACGTGGCTGGCACCGAAGGGCCGCCGCAACTGCGCTTTCCGCGCCGGGCCGGATGCACGTGCGGCAACACCACCACCGCACACAGCCGCTGTTCAACATCAACCAACAACACGCCGCGGTCGCAGCCTCAACGCCAGCACACGTTTGCACCACCATTCACACGCACCGCACAAACAGCTGTCGCCGACAACACAAACACACCGCAACGACGCCGCCGCCCCTACTTGTGCCGGCCACCCACCCCACCGACGGCGCACCTGTCGCCGGCCGGCAGTCGACACGGGAAACGCACACCGCCACTTCGCTCGCGCGCACGCCACCAACCAGTCGTCGTCTCCAAAACAACAAACAAACAAACATAGGGCAGGCAACAAATCGCCTCGCACGAACCGTCCACAAAACTATCAAAGCACAGCCTCTGGCTAACGGCCACGACGCAGCGGCACGCTGCTCCTTTCCCCGCCCCCACTCGATTCACGAAGGCACGCGACACCGCCAACGACGGCCTCGCTTCCCGCAACCGACACCTTTCCGCCACTACGCACAGCCGCACCCGACGCCCGTGCCAACGACACAACTACTGCACTATCCACCGCCGCCTCCCCCTTCCCGTCGTACACACACACAGCCAGCCAGCCAGCCAGCCAGCCAAAACCACACCAACGACCCAAACATGCACGTGCAACGGCACACCCCAACCAGTCAACGTCGACAACCACACGCACGGCTCGAAACCGGCGCCCTTCCACGTTGCCATCAAGCTACACACAAGACACAAGGAACCAACAACAGCAAGCCTGCCCGCCCGCCCCACTCTCACGCCGCAAAAAGCACACCGAAACCGCCAAACGCACATTCCCATCGCACCGACACCGACCGGCTCGCTACCACCACACCTCTCGGCAGCCGTTTCGCAAACATGACACGGCGCGACATGACATCACGACCAACTCTCCTCTCCAGACGCCTTCGGCCGGAGCACAACGCCGCCAATTCGCCACACACACACACACACACACACAGTCGACAGGCGCCCGCCCGCCCGCCCTGCACGACGCCGCGCAGCAAAGGCGCCCGCAAACACATACCTCTCCTCTCTCTCGGCCGCCCGACGCGCCAACCGCCACACCGCCAGCCACTCGCAATTGTGCACTGCCGCCAGCCACACGTCCAACACGCCGCGCCGCCTCCGGCCACCCGCCAGGGGGCGCTCACGTCCGCGACAACAGCGCGGCCCGCCGGGCCAAACCGAACCGAGCCGAGCCGCCCGCCGCTGCTCTGCACATCTTCCTGCGCGCATCAACAAAACGAGGCAAGCGAGCACACCCCGTCACAACGCCACATCACGCAAATGCCGTGCCGACCTCTTGTGTCTACCGCCTAAATTGCACTCACTCACCAGCCGCCCCTTCTTCTTCTTCCTACCTATCTATCTGTGCGTCTGTGTCGGTCCGCGCGTGACGCCTCTCAACATCCGCCGTCGCCGTCCCCGTCCCCGTTTCCGCCCCAATGCCATCGTCGCGCCGCCTCCTCCTCCTCCTCCGCCCCTGTCCGGCCCGCACCACACCATACACCGCTGCTTGTCCCGGCCGTTGCCACCAAAGGCGCCTACCGCAAACGCGCCACGCCGCAGCCCCCGTGCGTGCATCTCCGTGCCGACGCTGCCTCTCTGCCCTCCCGCACGCACTCGACCGACCGACATGCACTGCGTCGACGGCCTCGACAACACAGTCTCTGGCTCCGCACTGCGTCTTCCGGTACGCGCGCTGAAACACGTATGTACTCATTACCAGCGATGGCGAGGCACGACACAATCTCTGACCAGAGCGTTTCTTATCGTCGCTAGTCTGCGCCACACGACACTAGTAGCACGTAGCGGGTCGGCAGGAACAGTTGTCATCTATATGTGGCGGGTCGGGAGAGGTAGTAGTCAGTCGACAGTATTAGCGAGTGGACGGTTGTACTGAGCGGGCGGCGGCGTGCTCTTCTCGCGACTCTGGTCTCCGTTCGGGACGATGCATACTGTTATTACAGGTAAGGTAATGAAGCTGCATTGCGCAAATCTAATACTGTATGTCAATTGTAACTATTTTCTTCACAACAAAATGCCCCAATAATACTTTGTTTCCAAACAAACTTTTTTAAAGTACAACCATTCATTTCCATTTAAATAATATTTCCTACGCATTTCCTCCAACAATCAAAATTAAATGTGAGCCGGCATTCATTGCACGACGCTGTGTACAGGTATCTACAGTTAAGAGCACATATAGATGCAGTTTGTTTTTTCTCTTTTGTCTTTTTTGTTTTTTTTTTTTTTTTTTTTGACGTAACGATCTTTTGCTCTTTTTATTCTAATTTGTACGTACGCTGTTTGTTTAGATTTTTATATTGGTAATGCCACGTAGCGCTCCGCGTGAAAATCACTGCCTGTGCTGTGTGCAGTCTGTGGCTAGTTTGCATTGTTGTTGTCATGAACTGCTATAGCTGGATGTGAACAGCGCGTAGCGTTGCGCAGTTAGGGGTGAGCCGCCAGCACTGGTGCATGTGAGGACAGAGATGGCGGACGTTTCAAATTACATATATTATGACTGGTGATGATATTAAGGGTAAATACATTGTTTGTTGTTCTCTATTAAACATCTTTACTTTGCTAACTATCCCTATCGGTAGTTAGTGCCCTCCGTAGTTTGGAATCTCTTATTTAGCTGGCAGCAGTGGTGCTCGCTGTATTGCAGTAGTTCGAGTAATGAAGATTTTTGTGAGGTAAGTGATTTCCGACAGGTGTACTTTAATGTTACTCAGGGCCATTCTTTTGCAGGGATCTTTGATAGTCAGATTGCGTTGCGCTCAAAATATTGTGTGTCAGTTTAAGCACAGTTTTGTATACATTGTTGTTCAAAGGGGGGCGTTTCAGAATACACAGGGCCGAAGGTCAGCCAGCGCTGCCCTTACAACGTTTATCGGGTTTTCAATTATGTCTGTTGAGATGTTCATGGTTCATTATTTCCATTCATCATATTATCGCGCGTTTCTCATCAATCTTCGTTCGTTCATTTTCTAGGGACGTTAACAACATTCTGGCACATTTTTATCATCATTCACTCACTCACTCACTCACTCACTCACTCACTCACTTACTTACGACTATTTGTGCGGGGAGGTTACACTTGGGTCCATTTCCATTTACATTCAATGTTGATAGACGCCTTTTTTTTTTTTTGTTGTTGTTTTGTTGCTGGCAGGTTACAAAGGGCCTCATTTTATGTTGGTTGCAGCAGCGTTTTTCTCCTTCTTCTAGCGTCTTCCCCGCCCCCGCCCCTCCCGCATCCCTCGGTCTCACCACGTTCACTGACAGCCGCGTCTGCGGCTACACCACAACGGCCCCCTCCCGGCAACCCATTCGTTTTCTCTTCTTTTGCACAAAAACAACGCCGCACGCGCCAGCCGAGCGCAGCGCAAGCCACCCACACCGCGCCCCTCCCCGTCTTTATAGCCTCCGCGTCTTGTTTTCTTCGTTTGCCCCCTCCCATCTCCCGAATGCCATGCCATGCCATGCCAGCAGCGTTACGCGTGCCCCTCCCCTGTCCACACACTACCGCGAAACGAACAGCCTTCCGGGCCACATGCAGGGCACGCCCACCGCCATTCCCGGACGCAATTCTCAAAACAACACACACACACACACACACACACACAATGGCTTTGCACACGAACATAGACGGCACGGGCACTGTCGTACATTCTTCCTCAGAACCATCTCAACGAACGTTACGTTACATACACATCCGGGAAAGCAAAGCAACGCAACGCACAATTCAGCCGTCAAAGGTAACGTTCACCACGGCAGACACTTGCCGCCGCGCCGTTACGCGCATTTCAGTGCGGCTACAATACACCTCCGACACGGGAACGTTCCGTTGCTCTACACTGCGTTTCTCCGTTTTGTTTGGTTTTTTTTCCGTTTCTCTCTCTCTCTCTCTCTCTCTCTCTCTCTCTCTCTCTCTCTATATATATATTTGTTTTTTCCCCTCTGTCCTTTCCTCCACCATTCTCTCCTCACGTTCTGCCCAGACATTCGACCGATCAGAGGTTCGTTCACCTTTCGGTAACCGTTCTCAGCGCGACGGTGTACCAACGGTATGACGGTATGACGGTATGACGGGTGTTCAAGACGTCCGGTGTACCGCGCCGATCGACAGTTTCCCAGAGGCGACGGATCGGACCACATCACCGACATACACACAAACACGTGTACGCACATTCGCCAAAGCGACCGTCGTCTTCTAGCGTCGCGCTTACTCTACTGTACTGCACTGGACACGCGAGCATGCATCTTCAATGACGACGTCGGTGTGCGTGCGTCGTACGCACACAAGCAGACACAGTCGGTCAGACACGACTATCGAAATCAGAGTCGGGGGAAAGGTACATATCATCGTGCGTGTCGCCCGTACAATGCAATACACAGTGGTGTGTCTCAATGCGCGTTCACATTTAAACGTCACTCACACGCCTCCACGCTGCATTTACAGACACATTTCACCCTCGCCATATATGGCGTGCAAACCGACCCGCAAACGGCCGTCGTTACACACTGACATTCCCAACAATCGCGTGTCGTTTCCACCCGTCACGTAACTAACCGGCACCTCCATCCAAAGGGCACATCACCGATCGCACTTCCCCCCCCCCCCCCTCGCAGACAACGACTTGTGCGCACGTGCCTCCATTCCACGTCACACCGTGGCCGCACCCCGCAACACGCGACACGCGACGCGCCCCATAAACAATCAAATTATTCATCGCATCGGCCACCCCACCCCGTCGCGTCGCAACCAAAGCGGTAGCTATTGCCACCGTCCACCCACTCACACACAAAACAAAACAAAAACAACAACAACAACAATTCCGCCCTTCCCGCAAAGGCCATTTGGTGGCCCTGAAAAGGGCCGTTTTGCCGCTCTCGCAACGGAGGATCTCCTTCCATTCCAGAGCCACCTCCTTACTTGGAGCTCGTGTACTTGGTCACCGCCTTCGTGCCCTCGCTCACGGCGTGCTTGGCCAGCTCGCCAGGCAGCAACAGCCGCACAGCGGTCTGGATCTCGCGGGACGTGATGGTCGAGCGCTTGTTGTAGTGCGCCAGGCGAGACGCCTCGGCCGCGATGCGCTCGAAAATGTCGTTCACGAAGCTGTTCATGATGCTCATCGCCTTCGACGAGATGCCCGTGTCAGGGTGCACCTGCTTCAGCACCTTGTAGATGTAGATGGCATAGCTCTCCTTCCTCTTGCGCTTCTTCTTCTTGTCGCCCTTCGAAATGTTCTTCTGCGCCTTGCCAGCCTTCTTGGCGGCCTTCCCGCTAGTCTTGGGCGGCATCGCAAACAAACAAGAACGTACGGCAGCAACACCAGCAGCAAGCGCTCCGCTCTAGTCAGCGTCTCCCCACACAGTGGCACCCAGCGCGCCCCGCCGCCGCACCTTTACCAGCTCGCCCCGTTGCGGCCGCCGACCAATGGGCCGCGAGCGCAACCGGCCGCCGCACCCGAGAGCATAAAGGACCCCCACCCCTGGCGGCGCCGCCACTCCGCTGCTCGACTCGCTGCGGCTCGCACCGTCCTTCGTCTCGTCTCGTTTTTTTACACCACAGCGCATCGCCATGTCCGGACGCGGAAAGGGAGGCAAAGTCAAGGGCAAGTCAAAGTCCCGCTCAAGCAGGGCCGGGCTCCAGTTCCCGGTCGGCAGAATCCACCGCCTCCTGCGCAAGGGAAACTACGCCGAGCGCGTCGGCGCCGGGGCGCCCGTCTACCTCGCCGCCGTCATGGAGTACCTCGCGGCTGAGGTGCTCGAGCTGGCCGGAAACGCGGCCCGCGACAACAAGAAGACGCGCATCATCCCGCGCCACCTGCAGCTTGCCATCCGCAACGACGAGGAGCTCAACAAGCTCCTGTCGGGCGTCACCATCGCACAGGGTGGTGTCCTGCCCAACATCCAGGCCGTCCTGCTGCCAAAGAAGACCGAGAAGAAGGCCTAAACAGAGAGGCCAGGCAATCGGCACGCGGACCCGCCGCCCAGCAGCGCTGCGTGCTCCCCTGCACGCAACGCGCTTTGCCGGCCCGGCTCGGCTCACAACAATCGGCCCTTTTCAGGGCCACCACACAAACCTACGTCCAAAGCAAAATTTCAGTCGTCCTCGCCGCGCTTTGCTTTACTTTACTTTACTTTAACTTAACTTCACTTCCACAGCCGCCGCCGGCAAGAAGACCATACCAACTGCTACGATTGCAGGGGCAGATATTCTGCGAGGTACCTCGGTGTCACGCCTGACATCGAAGTGTCACATAGGGCAACTTGGCACAAACGCTCACGCCAGGATGCAGATCCTGTACCCCTGTTCCCTCGACCCCGCAACAGGGGTAGCGATACTGGAAATATGCGCGCCCTCTATAGGGGCTATGCAGCCAGGTCGACGATGCATCGCCTACAGAAGGGTCCAAAGCAGAGCGCTCTACGACGGGCCTTACACGTCCCCGCGGCAGACCTGCCTACAACCACCCACAACACGATTCCGCGCCCTGGCACAAGCGTTCTACGCCACCGCGCGGAATTCAGAAAATGACTATTACGTCTTGACCCTTGGGCAATATGAACACCACAGGGACAGATGTGCAAGACCCGAGTCGCTACTCCAGCAGTAGCACAAACAGAACACATAATCACTCTCAACAAACAGCAACGTCCGAAAAAGCACACTACCAAAGATAAGAACAACACACAGAAAAGAGGAGCAAATGTCCACAGGCGACAATAACCTCCACCAACTCCCCCTCTAACGGTAGAGGACTAAAGGAAAGAGAGAAGAACAACAAGAAGAGCCGCCGCCATCTTGTCGTCCACAGCCCGTGTGGCCACACACACGTTTCTCTTTTGTTTTTCGTTTGCCTCAAGCACCTCCACGCACGCACAGTCGCCTTCCAAACGACAACGACAGCAATAATCACCAACTGTTAAACGAGCGTGTCGACACACCGCCCTCCACTCCCGCGCGCCCCATACAAACGAAACAGCTGATCCGGCCGCCTATGGGCACGCCTTGCCTCGGCAACTCCAACGCCGCCGCAAACACACAGCCAAAACCACGCAAATATTCACCGCCTCTCGCACAACAACAACAACAACAACACACAGCCCGGCGTCTCCATCGATCGATAAACAAAACAAACACACACACACAACGCCCTCTCTCGCGCGCGCGCGCACGCACACACACACACACACACACACACACACACACACACACAGCCACAAGACCCGCTTCCTTTCCTTTCTCCCAGTCACGTCACGTCAGTCAAACGCAAACGAAATGAAGAATGAAAGAAACAAGGCAGGCAGGCAACACACGCAGCAACAACACAGACTCTTTCGCACTTTTCAATTTCCGAACAGTGTGGTGGCCCTGAAAAGGGCCGTTTTCGTCTCTCCCACGGCCGCGGGAAGGCCAACGCGGCACAGCACACCGGCTGCGACGCGCCTAACCGCCGAAACCGTACAGGGTGCGCCCCTGCCTCTTCAGGGCGTACACCACGTCCATGGCCGTCACAGTCTTGCGCTTGGCGTGCTCAGTGTACGTCACCGCGTCGCGGATCACGTTCTCCAGGAACACCTTCAGCACTCCGCGGGTCTCCTCGTAGATCAGACCAGAGATGCGCTTCACGCCGCCCCTGCGAGCCAGGCGGCGGATCGCGGGCTTCGTGATGCCCTGGATGTTGTCGCGCAACACCTTGCGGTGCCGCTTGGCGCCACCCTTGCCGAGCCCCTTTCCTCCCTTGCCGCGGCCAGTCATCTCTTCTAAATCCTCAAAAAGCTCAAGGCAAGCAAAGCGTCTGCTGCAGCGGCTGGCTCCTCACCCGGCGCTAGCGAGTCGGCTACGGTCTGCGCCCGGCGCACGCGCCAGCCCCCCTATATAGACTCTGGCCCGCCCTCCCCCCACCACGCGCAACCGAGGGCATATAAGCGCACCACGGTGGCTGGCGCGCGCCCGTGTCGTCAAGGCAGCACCCGACGCAGCACCTCGCTCGCCTCCACGCCGCTCCGCTAACCGCTACCGCTATGGCCCGCACAAAGCAAACGGCCCGCAAGTCCACCGGCGGAAAGGCGCCGCGCAAACAGCTCGCCACCAAGGCGGCGAGGAAGAGCGCGCCCGCCACCGGCGGCGTCAAGAAGCCCCACCGCTACAGGCCGGGCACCGTCGCCCTGCGAGAAATCAGGCGCTACCAGAAGAGCACAGAGCTGCTCATCCGCAAGCTGCCATTCCAGCGCCTAGTGCGCGAGATCGCCCAGGACTTCAAGACCGACCTGCGCTTCCAGAGCTCCGCGGTCATGGCCCTGCAGGAGGCCAGCGAGGCCTACCTCGTCGGCCTCTTCGAAGACACCAACCTGTGCGCAATCCACGCCAAGCGCGTCACCATCATGCCCAAGGACATCCAGCTCGCGCGCCGCATCCGCGGCGAGCGCGCCTAAACACCGCGCCAGCCGCTGGGCACCGCCCACGCACGCAACAAACAAAACGGCCCTTTTAAGGGCCACTAACATCACTCCGTCGCGAGCAAACTTTGTCGGTCGCCTCTCGCCCCACAACCACAGAACCAAAGACAAAACACCACTTCCACTTCCCGTCCGTCCGCCACAGCCGCTCTCCCCTGCCAGCTTGCTGGCGCGCGCAACAATCAACATCATGCCTCCCCGGCGCGGCGCTCAAAGCGCACAATACCCATCGGCCGACGCCGTCAACCACACGGCCGGCCGCCGCTTCGTTTCGAAAAGAAAACGAAACAAAAAGCCAGGCACGTCCAACGCCACCGACCCTTTCCACATCTCAACGTCCCCCGCCCCCGTTGCAAGAACACACACACAAGACAAGACACATCCGAGAAGACGGCAGGCAGGCCAACCAAAGTATTCAAACAACATGACACAAAACCAACCGTCGGCCGGCCGCGACCAAAAAAAAAAAACGGCGACAATCAACCGCAACGACAAAACCGCTACCGCCGCCCGCACCCGCCACCGACCCCCCCCCCGCAATCCAACCACCACGGCACGCAAACAGTATCCACACACGGGCATACAGAAACGCCAGACGACACAACCACACCGCAACACAAACACGACAATCAAAACCTTCCCGACGTGCTTTGATGGCCCTGAGAAGGGCCGTTTTGGGCCGCGCGTCTGTTGCGCGCCACTAGACGACGGGGACGGGGGGTGCGGACGACGGAGTCAACCGCCAACCCTTCCTTTCCCATTCCTCTCTACTTCTTCTTCTTGGGCGAAGCCTTCGCCTTAGACGGCGTCGTCGCCTTCTTCGGGCGCGGCGCCTTCGGCTTCTTCGTCGGAACCTTGGCGGCCTTCTTCGCCTTCGACGGCGACTTGGCCTTGGCCGGCTTGGCAGCAGCCGCCTTCTTCGCACCGGCGGGAGCGGCCGACGCCGCAGACGCCTTCTTGGCGGCGCCCGCCTTCCGACCAGTCGCCGCCTTCACGCCACCAGCCTTCTTTGCGCCGGCCGCACGGGCGCCCTTCTTCTCCTTGCTGGCCGGAGCGGCGCGCTTCTTCTTGGCACCGCCAGCACGAGCCTTGCCGCCCTCAGCCGCCCCGCCGCCGGCGCCGGCAAGCTTGAAAGAGCCGGACGCGCCCTTCCCCTTCGTCTGCACCAGCTCGCCCGCCACCACGGCCGACTTGAGGTACTTCTTGATAAACGGCGCCAGCTTCTCCGCGTCCAGCTTGTAGTGCGCGGCAATGTACTTCTTGATCGCCTGCAGCGACGATCCGCCGCGCTCCTTCAGACTCTTGATGGCGGCCGTCACCATCTCAGAGGTGCGCGGGTGCGCAGGCTTGGCGCGCGGCTTCTTCGCAGACGACGCAGACTTTGCCTTCTTCGTAGTGCCGGTGGCGGCGGGTGCCGCAGCAGTCTCGTTCGTAGCCGCCTGATCTGCCATTTCGACGACGCGCGTTAACACACAGCGAGCAGCGAGAGCGAGAGGAGACACGCAGCGAGCGGAGCGCACAGCAGAGGAATAGCCGCCTCGACGCACAGGCCCAGCCAGTGTCGCGGGCGGGCGCGGACGGCCGAGAGAGCGGCCGCCACTCTGCGCGCCGCCGCGCCGCGCCTCCCGCGCTTGCTACCGCCCAACGTCCGACAGCCTGTGCGGAGCAGCCCCACACCTGCGCCACAACCACCCGCGCCTTTCAAACCACCGAGGATGGGGCTACACACAGCCACACCACAGTCGCCAACCAGTCGCCACGGCAGCGCCGCAAACCACGGCCAAACTGCAGCCACCGCGCGCTACAGCCTGGGTCGGCCCGCCGAGAATCGCCGCCCACGCCCAAATGCCGCCCCCACAGCCCCAGCCGGCGACCGGCCACAATGGCCAAACCTTCGGCAAAAGCCCCGCACCGTCGCCGCGGCAGCCCGGCCAGCGCGGCCGGCGCCACAGCCACACAAGCGGAGGCGTGCGGCGATGACGGCCGTGCAAACGCACCTCCGCCGCCCCATCGCCCTCCCACCGTTTCCCGATCGGCCCGCAGCCGTCGGGCCACGTCCTCCTCCTCTCGCCCGCCAACATTCACAGCCCTTTCGTTCGTTTCCCAACAATTTCAATTGTGCCCGCCGCAAAAACGGGCGCCGCCTGCAAAGCAACATGCTCCGCCGGAGCGCCCCTCGCCGCTTACGAGCCAACCCCTCGCCCGAGGCAAACCCGAAATCCGCAACTACAGACCAACCCAATCTGCCGTCAGCACACACGACAGCCAACATCACGCGTTACGAGTTAGACATTAGGTTCACACGTCTCGGTTAGGTTCGGTGGACGTGGGTTAGGTTAAGGGCACTTGGGTTAGGTTAAGCATTCAAAACACACGTCAGGCGTCAGAGGTTAGGTTAGGTTACGTTACATTAAGGTTAGGTTAGGGGCACCTCGGTTAGGTTAAGGGTCGGTGTTAGGTTAAGCGTCAAACTTAGGTTAAGCATTCAAACACACGTCGGGCGTCAGAGGTTAGGTTAGGTTAGGTTAGGTTAAGGCCACTTGGGTTAGGTTAAGCCTCAAACTTAGGTTAAGCATTCAAACACACGTCGGGCGTCAGGTGGCCGCAGCAGCCGCACCTACCTACCCACCCACCTCACGGCCGGACAGCTTGGCTTACTTGGCGCTGAGGCTGACCTCACCGCACCTCACGCTACGCAACGCTACAGGTTCGGTTCGCTCAGCTTAGGCTTAGAGCTTAAGCGCCCAGGTCGGATTACGACGTTGGTTCACCTTCGGGCGCCACACTTTGGGTGTAAAGGTCGCGTCGGGTCGTCGGCACGCCGCAAAAACAAAAGCGAAGCCACAGGACAACGCCGACAAACGGGCAGCACGACCACGACCAGATACCGAGACACACGGACCACCCACCGGCCAAAGGGCACCAAACAACAAACCAGAGCACCACGTGTCGACCAGAGCAACCCGCCGCTCACGCGACGTGGCTGGCACCGAAGGGCCGCCGCAACTGCGCTTTCCGCGCCGGGCCGGATGCACGTGCGGCAACACCACCACCGCACACAGCCGCTGTTCAACATCAACCAACAACACGCCGCGGTCGCAGCCTCAACGCCAGCACACGTTTGCACCACCATTCACACGCACCGCACAAACAGCTGTCGCCGACAACACAAACACACCGCAACGACGCCGCCGCCCCTACTTGTGCCGGCCACCCACCCCACCGACGGCGCACCTGTCGCCGGCCGGCAGTCGACACGGGAAACGCACACCGCCACTTCGCTCGCGCGCACGCCACCAACCAGTCGTCGTCTCCAAAACAACAAACAAACAAACATAGGGCAGGCAACAAATCGCCTCGCACGAACCGTCCACAAAACTATCAAAGCACAGCCTCTGGCTAACGGCCACGACGCAGCGGCACGCTGCTCCTTTCCCCGCCCCCACTCGATTCACGAAGGCACGCGACACCGCCAACGACGGCCTCGCTTCCCGCAACCGACACCTTTCCGCCACTACGCACAGCCGCACCCGACGCCCGTGCCAACGACACAACTACTGCACTATCCACCGCCGCCTCCCCCTTCCCGTCGTACACACACACAGCCAGCCAGCCAGCCAGCCAGCCAAAACCACACCAACGACCCAAACATGCACGTGCAACGGCACACCCCAACCAGTCAACGTCGACAACCACACGCACGGCTCGAAACCGGCGCCCTTCCACGTTGCCATCAAGCTACACACAAGACACAAGGAACCAACAACAGCAAGCCTGCCCGCCCGCCCCACTCTCACGCCGCAAAAAGCACACCGAAACCGCCAAACGCACATTCCCATCGCACCGACACCGACCGGCTCGCTACCACCACACCTCTCGGCAGCCGTTTCGCAAACATGACACGGCGCGACATGACATCACGACCAACTCTCCTCTCCAGACGCCTTCGGCCGGAGCACAACGCCGCCAATTCGCCACACACACACACACACACACACAGTCGACAGGCGCCCGCCCGCCCGCCCTGCACGACGCCGCGCAGCAAAGGCGCCCGCAAACACATACCTCTCCTCTCTCTCGGCCGCCCGACGCGCCAACCGCCACACCGCCAGCCACTCGCAATTGTGCACTGCCGCCAGCCACACGTCCAACACGCCGCGCCGCCTCCGGCCACCCGCCAGGGGGCGCTCACGTCCGCGACAACAGCGCGGCCCGCCGGGCCAAACCGAACCGAGCCGAGCCGCCCGCCGCTGCTCTGCACATCTTCCTGCGCGCATCAACAAAACGAGGCAAGCGAGCACACCCCGTCACAACGCCACATCACGCAAATGCCGTGCCGACCTCTTGTGTCTACCGCCTAAATTGCACTCACTCACCAGCCGCCCCTTCTTCTTCTTCCTACCTATCTATCTGTGCGTCTGTGTCGGTCCGCGCGTGACGCCTCTCAACATCCGCCGTCGCCGTCCCCGTCCCCGTTTCCGCCCCAATGCCATCGTCGCGCCGCCTCCTCCTCCTCCTCCGCCCCTGTCCGGCCCGCACCACACCATACACCGCTGCTTGTCCCGGCCGTTGCCACCAAAGGCGCCTACCGCAAACGCGCCACGCCGCAGCCCCCGTGCGTGCATCTCCGTGCCGACGCTGCCTCTCTGCCCTCCCGCACGCACTCGACCGACCGACATGCACTGCGTCGACGGCCTCGACAACACAGTCTCTGGCTCCGCACTGCGTCTTCCGGTACGCGCGCTGAAACACGTATGTACTCATTACCAGCGATGGCGAGGCACGACACAATCTCTGACCAGAGCGTTTCTTATCGTCGCTAGTCTGCGCCACACGACACTAGTAGCACGTAGCGGGTCGGCAGGAACAGTTGTCATCTATATGTGGCGGGTCGGGAGAGGTAGTAGTCAGTCGACAGTATTAGCGAGTGGACGGTTGTACTGAGCGGGCGGCGGCGTGCTCTTCTCGCGACTCTGGTCTCCGTTCGGGACGATGCATACTGTTATTACAGGTAAGGTAATGAAGCTGCATTGCGCAAATCTAATACTGTATGTCAATTGTAACTATTTTCTTCACAACAAAATGCCCCAATAATACTTTGTTTCCAAACAAACTTTTTTAAAGTACAACCATTCATTTCCATTTAAATAATATTTCCTACGCATTTCCTCCAACAATCAAAATTAAATGTGAGCCGGCATTCATTGCACGACGCTGTGTACAGGTATCTACAGTTAAGAGCACATATAGATGCAGTTTGTTTTTTCTCTTTTGTCTTTTTTGTTTTTTTTTTTTTTTTTTTTGACGTAACGATCTTTTGCTCTTTTTATTCTAATTTGTACGTACGCTGTTTGTTTAGATTTTTATATTGGTAATGCCACGTAGCGCTCCGCGTGAAAATCACTGCCTGTGCTGTGTGCAGTCTGTGGCTAGTTTGCATTGTTGTTGTCATGAACTGCTATAGCTGGATGTGAACAGCGCGTAGCGTTGCGCAGTTAGGGGTGAGCCGCCAGCACTGGTGCATGTGAGGACAGAGATGGCGGACGTTTCAAATTACATATATTATGACTGGTGATGATATTAAGGGTAAATACATTGTTTGTTGTTCTCTATTAAACATCTTTACTTTGCTAACTATCCCTATCGGTAGTTAGTGCCCTCCGTAGTTTGGAATCTCTTATTTAGCTGGCAGCAGTGGTGCTCGCTGTATTGCAGTAGTTCGAGTAATGAAGATTTTTGTGAGGTAAGTGATTTCCGACAGGTGTACTTTAATGTTACTCAGGGCCATTCTTTTGCAGGGATCTTTGATAGTCAGATTGCGTTGCGCTCAAAATATTGTGTGTCAGTTTAAGCACAGTTTTGTATACATTGTTGTTCAAAGGGGGGCGTTTCAGAATACACAGGGCCGAAGGTCAGCCAGCGCTGCCCTTACAACGTTTATCGGGTTTTCAATTATGTCTGTTGAGATGTTCATGGTTCATTATTTCCATTCATCATATTATCGCGCGTTTCTCATCAATCTTCGTTCGTTCATTTTCTAGGGACGTTAACAACATTCTGGCACATTTTTATCATCATTCACTCACTCACTCACTCACTCACTCACTCACTCACTCACTTACTTACGACTATTTGTGCGGGGAGGTTACACTTGGGTCCATTTCCATTTACATTCAATGTTGATAGACGCCTTTTTTTTTTTTTGTTGTTGTTTTGTTGCTGGCAGGTTACAAAGGGCCTCATTTTATGTTGGTTGCAGCAGCGTTTTTCTCCTTCTTCTAGCGTCTTCCCCGCCCCCGCCCCTCCCGCATCCCTCGGTCTCACCACGTTCACTGACAGCCGCGTCTGCGGCTACACCACAACGGCCCCCTCCCGGCAACCCATTCGTTTTCTCTTCTTTTGCACAAAAACAACGCCGCACGCGCCAGCCGAGCGCAGCGCAAGCCACCCACACCGCGCCCCTCCCCGTCTTTATAGCCTCCGCGTCTTGTTTTCTTCGTTTGCCCCCTCCCATCTCCCGAATGCCATGCCATGCCATGCCAGCAGCGTTACGCGTGCCCCTCCCCTGTCCACACACTACCGCGAAACGAACAGCCTTCCGGGCCACATGCAGGGCACGCCCACCGCCATTCCCGGACGCAATTCTCAAAACAACACACACACACACACACACACACACAATGGCTTTGCACACGAACATAGACGGCACGGGCACTGTCGTACATTCTTCCTCAGAACCATCTCAACGAACGTTACGTTACATACACATCCGGGAAAGCAAAGCAACGCAACGCACAATTCAGCCGTCAAAGGTAACGTTCACCACGGCAGACACTTGCCGCCGCGCCGTTACGCGCATTTCAGTGCGGCTACAATACACCTCCGACACGGGAACGTTCCGTTGCTCTACACTGCGTTTCTCCGTTTTGTTTGGTTTTTTTTCCGTTTTCTCTCTCTCTCTCTCTCTCTCTCTCTCTCTCTCTCTCTCTATATATATTTGTTTTTTCCCCTCTGTCCTTTCCTCCACCATTCTCTCCTCACGTTCTGCCCAGACATTCGACCGATCAGAGGTTCGTTCACCTTTCGGTAACCGTTCTCAGCGCGACGGTGTACCAACGGTATGACGGTATGACGGTATGACGGGTGTTCAAGACGTCCGGTGTACCGCGCCGATCGACAGTTTCCCAGAGGCGACGGATCGGACCACATCACCGACATACACACAAACACGTGTACGCACATTCGCCAAAGCGACCGTCGTCTTCTAGCGTCGCGCTTACTCTACTGTACTGCACTGGACACGCGAGCATGCATCTTCAATGACGACGTCGGTGTGCGTGCGTCGTACGCACACAAGCAGACACAGTCGGTCAGACACGACTATCGAAATCAGAGTCGGGGGAAAGGTACATATCATCGTGCGTGTCGCCCGTACAATGCAATACACAGTGGTGTGTCTCAATGCGCGTTCACATTTAAACGTCACTCACACGCCTCCACGCTGCATTTACAGACACATTTCACCCTCGCCATATATGGCGTGCAAACCGACCCGCAAACGGCCGTCGTTACACACTGACATTCCCAACAATCGCGTGTCGTTTCCACCCGTCACGTAACTAACCGGCACCTCCATCCAAAGGGCACATCACCGATCGCACTTCCCCCCCCCCCCCTCGCAGACAACGACTTGTGCGCACGTGCCTCCATTCCACGTCACACCGTGGCCGCACCCCGCAACACGCGACACGCGACGCGCCCCATAAACAATCAAATTATTCATCGCATCGGCCACCCCACCCCGTCGCGTCGCAACCAAAGCGGTAGCTATTGCCACCGTCCACCCACTCACACACAAAACAAAACAAAAACAACAACAACAACAATTCCGCCCTTCCCGCAAAGGCCATTTGGTGGCCCTGAAAAGGGCCGTTTTGCCGCTCTCGCAACGGAGGATCTCCTTCCATTCCAGAGCCACCTCCTTACTTGGAGCTCGTGTACTTGGTCACCGCCTTCGTGCCCTCGCTCACGGCGTGCTTGGCCAGCTCGCCAGGCAGCAACAGCCGCACAGCGGTCTGGATCTCGCGGGACGTGATGGTCGAGCGCTTGTTGTAGTGCGCCAGGCGAGACGCCTCGGCCGCGATGCGCTCGAAAATGTCGTTCACGAAGCTGTTCATGATGCTCATCGCCTTCGACGAGATGCCCGTGTCAGGGTGCACCTGCTTCAGCACCTTGTAGATGTAGATGGCATAGCTCTCCTTCCTCTTGCGCTTCTTCTTCTTGTCGCCCTTCGAAATGTTCTTCTGCGCCTTGCCAGCCTTCTTGGCGGCCTTCCCGCTAGTCTTGGGCGGCATCGCAAACAAACAAGAACGTACGGCAGCAACACCAGCAGCAAGCGCTCCGCTCTAGTCAGCGTCTCCCCACACAGTGGCACCCAGCGCGCCCCGCCGCCGCACCTTTACCAGCTCGCCCCGTTGCGGCCGCCGACCAATGGGCCGCGAGCGCAACCGGCCGCCGCACCCGAGAGCATAAAGGACCCCCACCCCTGGCGGCGCCGCCACTCCGCTGCTCGACTCGCTGCGGCTCGCACCGTCCTTCGTCTCGTCTCGTTTTTTTACACCACAGCGCATCGCCATGTCCGGACGCGGAAAGGGAGGCAAAGTCAAGGGCAAGTCAAAGTCCCGCTCAAGCAGGGCCGGGCTCCAGTTCCCGGTCGGCAGAATCCACCGCCTCCTGCGCAAGGGAAACTACGCCGAGCGCGTCGGCGCCGGGGCGCCCGTCTACCTCGCCGCCGTCATGGAGTACCTCGCGGCTGAGGTGCTCGAGCTGGCCGGAAACGCGGCCCGCGACAACAAGAAGACGCGCATCATCCCGCGCCACCTGCAGCTTGCCATCCGCAACGACGAGGAGCTCAACAAGCTCCTGTCGGGCGTCACCATCGCACAGGGTGGTGTCCTGCCCAACATCCAGGCCGTCCTGCTGCCAAAGAAGACCGAGAAGAAGGCCTAAACAGAGAGGCCAGGCAATCGGCACGCGGACCCGCCGCCCAGCAGCGCTGCGTGCTCCCCTGCACGCAACGCGCTTTGCCGGCCCGGCTCGGCTCACAACAATCGGCCCTTTTCAGGGCCACCACACAAACCTACGTCCAAAGCAAAATTTCAGTCGTCCTCGCCGCGCTTTGCTTTACTTTACTTTACTTTAACTTAACTTCACTTCCACAGCCGCCGCCGGCAAGAAGACCATACCAACTGCTACGATTGCAGGGGCAGATATTCTGCGAGGTACCTCGGTGTCACGCCTGACATCGAAGTGTCACATAGGGCAACTTGGCACAAACGCTCACGCCAGGATGCAGATCCTGTACCCCTGTTCCCTCGACCCCGCAACAGGGGTAGCGATACTGGAAATATGCGCGCCCTCTATAGGGGCTATGCAGCCAGGTCGACGATGCATCGCCTACAGAAGGGTCCAAAGCAGAGCGCTCTACGACGGGCCTTACACGTCCCCGCGGCAGACCTGCCTACAACCACCCACAACACGATTCCGCGCCCTGGCACAAGCGTTCTACGCCACCGCGCGGAATTCAGAAAATGACTATTACGTCTTGACCCTTGGGCAATATGAACACCACAGGGACAGATGTGCAAGACCCGAGTCGCTACTCCAGCAGTAGCACAAACAGAA
>NW_026046869.1:0-48043 GCF_023864275.1 Schistocerca cancellata
CTTCGGCCCTGTGTATTCTGAAACGCCCCCCTTTGAACAACAATGTATACAAAACTGTGCTTAAACTGACACACAATATTTTGAGCGCAACGCAATCTGACTATCAAAGATCCCTGCAAAAGAATGGCCCTGAGTAACATTAAAGTACACCTGTCGGAAATCACTTACCTCACAAAAATCTTCATTACTCGAACTACTGCAATACAGCGAGCACCACTGCTGCCAGCTAAATAAGAGATTCCAAACTACGGAGGGCACTAACTACCGATAGGGATAGTTAGCAAAGTAAAGATGTTTAATAGAGAACAACAAACAATGTATTTACCCTTAATATCATCACCAGTCATAATATATGTAATTTGAAACGTCCGCCATCTCTGTCCTCACATGCACCAGTGCTGGCGGCTCACCCCTAACTGCGCAACGCTACGCGCTGTTCACATCCAGCTATAGCAGTTCATGACAACAACAATGCAAACTAGCCACAGACTGCACACAGCACAGGCAGTGATTTTCACGCGGAGCGCTACGTGGCATTACCAATATAAAAATCTAAACAAACAGCGTACGTACAAATTAGAATAAAAAGAGCAAAAGATCGTTACGTCAAAAAAAAAAAAAAAAAAAACAAAAAAGACAAAAGAGAAAAAACAAACTGCATCTATATGTGCTCTTAACTGTAGATACCTGTACACAGCGTCGTGCAATGAATGCCGGCTCACATTTAATTTTGATTGTTGGAGGAAATGCGTAGGAAATATTATTTAAATGGAAATGAATGGTTGTACTTTAAAAAAGTTTGTTTGGAAACAAAGTATTATTGGGGCATTTTGTTGTGAAGAAAATAGTTACAATTGACATACAGTATTAGATTTGCGCAATGCAGCTTCATTACCTTACCTGTAATAACAGTATGCATCGTCCCGAACGGAGACCAGAGTCGCGAGAAGAGCACGCCGCCGCCCGCTCAGTACAACCGTCCACTCGCTAATACTGTCGACTGACTACTACCTCTCCCGACCCGCCACATATAGATGACAACTGTTCCTGCCGACCCGCTACGTGCTACTAGTGTCGTGTGGCGCAGACTAGCGACGATAAGAAACGCTCTGGTCAGAGATTGTGTCGTGCCTCGCCATCGCTGGTAATGAGTACATACGTGTTTCAGCGCGCGTACCGGAAGACGCAGTGCGGAGCCAGAGACTGTGTTGTCGAGGCCGTCGACGCAGTGCATGTCGGTCGGTCGAGTGCGTGCGGGAGGGCAGAGAGGCAGCGTCGGCACGGAGATGCACGCACGGGGGCTGCGGCGTGGCGCGTTTGCGGTAGGCGCCTTTGGTGGCAACGGCCGGGACAAGCAGCGGTGTATGGTGTGGTGCGGGCCGGACAGGGGCGGAGGAGGAGGAGGAGGCGGCGCGACGATGGCATTGGGGCGGAAACGGGGACGGGGACGGCGACGGCGGATGTTGAGAGGCGTCACGCGCGGACCGACACAGACGCACAGATAGATAGGTAGGAAGAAGAAGAAGGGGCGGCTGGTGAGTGAGTGCAATTTAGGCGGTAGACACAAGAGGTCGGCACGGCATTTGCGTGATGTGGCGTTGTGACGGGGTGTGCTCGCTTGCCTCGTTTTGTTGATGCGCGCAGGAAGATGTGCAGAGCAGCGGCGGGCGGCTCGGCTCGGTTCGGTTTGGCCCGGCGGGCCGCGCTGTTGTCGCGGACGTGAGCGCCCCCTGGCGGGTGGCCGGAGGCGGCGCGGCGTGTTGGACGTGTGGCTGGCGGCAGTGCACAATTGCGAGTGGCTGGCGGTGTGGCGGTTGGCGCGTCGGGCGGCCGAGAGAGAGGAGAGGTATGTGTTTGCGGGCGCCTTTGCTGCGCGGCGTCGTGCAGGGCGGGCGGGCGGGCGCCTGTCGACTGTGTGTGTGTGTGTGTGTGTGTGTGTGTGGCGAATTGGCGGCGTTGTGCTCCGGCCGAAGGCGTCTGGAGAGGAGAGTTGGTCGTGATGTCATGTCGCGCCGTGTCATGTTTGCGAAACGGCTGCCGAGAGGTGTGGTGGTAGCGAGCCGGTCGGTGTCGGTGCGATGGGAATGTGCGTTTGGCGGTTTCGGTGTGCTTTTTGCGGCGTGAGAGTGGGGCGGGCGGGCAGGCTTGCTGTTGTTGGTTCCTTGTGTCTTGTGTGTAGCTTGATGGCAACGTGGAAGGGCGCCGGTTTCGAGCCGTGCGTGTGGTTGTCGACGTTGACTGGTTGGGGTGTGCCGTTGCACGTGCAT
This sequence comes from Schistocerca cancellata, assembly GCF_023864275.1. NCBI lineage: Eukaryota > Metazoa > Arthropoda > Insecta > Orthoptera > Acrididae > Schistocerca > Schistocerca cancellata. Next base: position 2,268 of record NW_026046869.1, read on the forward strand.
GTTTGGGTCGTTGGTGTGGTTTTGGCTGGCTGGCTGGCTGGCTGGCTGTGTGTGTGTACGACGGGAAGGGGGAGGCGGCGGTGGATAGTGCAGTAGTTGTGTCGTTGGCACGGGCGTCGGGTGCGGCTGTGCGTAGTGGCGGAAAGGTGTCGGTTGCGGGAAGCGAGGCCGTCGTTGGCGGTGTCGCGTGCCTTCGTGAATCGAGTGGGGGCGGGGAAAGGAGCAGCGTGCCGCTGCGTCGTGGCCGTTAGCCAGAGGCTGTGCTTTGATAGTTTTGTGGACGGTTCGTGCGAGGCGATTTGTTGCCTGCCCTATGTTTGTTTGTTTGTTGTTTTGGAGACGACGACTGGTTGGTGGCGTGCGCGCGAGCGAAGTGGCGGTGTGCGTTTCCCGTGTCGACTGCCGGCCGGCGACAGGTGCGCCGTCGGTGGGGTGGGTGGCCGGCACAAGTAGGGGCGGCGGCGTCGTTGCGGTGTGTTTGTGTTGTCGGCGACAGCTGTTTGTGCGGTGCGTGTGAATGGTGGTGCAAACGTGTGCTGGCGTTGAGGCTGCGACCGCGGCGTGTTGTTGGTTGATGTTGAACAGCGGCTGTGTGCGGTGGTGGTGTTGCCGCACGTGCATCCGGCCCGGCGCGGAAAGCGCAGTTGCGGCGGCCCTTCGGTGCCAGCCACGTCGCGTGAGCGGCGGGTTGCTCTGGTCGACACGTGGTGCTCTGGTTTGTTGTTTGGTGCCCTTTGGCCGGTGGGTGGTCCGTGTGTCTCGGTATCTGGTCGTGGTCGTGCTGCCCGTTTGTCGGCGTTGTCCTGTGGCTTCGCTTTTGTTTTTGCGGCGTGCCGACGACCCGACGCGACCTTTACACCCAAAGTGTGGCGCCCGAAGGTGAACCAACGTCGTAATCCGACCTGGGCGCTTAAGCTCTAAGCCTAAGCTGAGCGAACCGAACCTGTAGCGTTGCGTAGCGTGAGGTGCGGTGAGGTCAGCCTCAGCGCCAAGTAAGCCAAGCTGTCCGGCCGTGAGGTGGGTGGGTAGGTAGGTGCGGCTGCTGCGGCCACCTGACGCCCGACGTGTGTTTGAATGCTTAACCTAAGTTTGAGGCTTAACCTAACCCAAGTGGCCTTAACCTAACCTAACCTAACCTAACCTCTGACGCCCGACGTGTGTTTGAATGCTTAACCTAAGTTTGACGCTTAACCTAACACCGACCCTTAACCTAACCGAGGTGCCCCTAACCTAACCTTAATGTAACGTAACCTAACCTAACCTCTGACGCCTGACGTGTGTTTTGAATGCTTAACCTAACCCAAGTGCCCTTAACCTAACCCACGTCCACCGAACCTAACCGAGACGTGTGAACCTAATGTCTAACTCGTAACGCGTGATGTTGGCTGTCGTGTGTGCTGACGGCAGATTGGGTTGGTCTGTAGTTGCGGATTTCGGGTTTGCCTCGGGCGAGGGGTTGGCTCGTAAGCGGCGAGGGGCGCTCCGGCGGAGCATGTTGCTTTGCAGGCGGCGCCCGTTTTTGCGGCGGGCACAATTGAAATTGTTGGGAAACGAACGAAAGGGCTGTGAATGTTGGCGGGCGAGAGGAGGAGGACGTGGCCCGACGGCTGCGGGCCGATCGGGAAACGGTGGGAGGGCGATGGGGCGGCGGAGGTGCGTTTGCACGGCCGTCATCGCCGCACGCCTCCGCTTGTGTGGCTGTGGCGCCGGCCGCGCTGGCCGGGCTGCCGCGGCGACGGTGCGGGGCTTTTGCCGAAGGTTTGGCCATTGTGGCCGGTCGCCGGCTGGGGCTGTGGGGGCGGCATTTGGGCGTGGGCGGCGATTCTCGGCGGGCCGACCCAGGCTGTAGCGCGCGGTGGCTGCAGTTTGGCCGTGGTTTGCGGCGCTGCCGTGGCGACTGGTTGGCGACTGTGGTGTGGCTGTGTGTAGCCCCATCCTCGGTGGTTTGAAAGGCGCGGGTGGTTGTGGCGCAGGTGTGGGGCTGCTCCGCACAGGCTGTCGGACGTTGGGCGGTAGCAAGCGCGGGAGGCGCGGCGCGGCGGCGCGCAGAGTGGCGGCCGCTCTCTCGGCCGTCCGCGCCCGCCCGCGACACTGGCTGGGCCTGTGCGTCGAGGCGGCTATTCCTCTGCTGTGCGCTCCGCTCGCTGCGTGTCTCCTCTCGCTCTCGCTGCTCGCTGTGTGTTAACGCGCGTCGTCGAAATGGCAGATCAGGCGGCTACGAACGAGACTGCTGCGGCACCCGCCGCCACCGGCACTACGAAGAAGGCAAAGTCTGCGTCGTCTGCGAAGAAGCCGCGCGCCAAGCCTGCGCACCCGCGCACCTCTGAGATGGTGACGGCCGCCATCAAGAGTCTGAAGGAGCGCGGCGGATCGTCGCTGCAGGCGATCAAGAAGTACATTGCCGCGCACTACAAGCTGGACGCGGAGAAGCTGGCGCCGTTTATCAAGAAGTACCTCAAGTCGGCCGTGGTGGCGGGCGAGCTGGTGCAGACGAAGGGGAAGGGCGCGTCCGGCTCTTTCAAGCTTGCCGGCGCCGGCGGCGGGGCGGCTGAGGGCGGCAAGGCTCGTGCTGGCGGTGCCAAGAAGAAGCGCGCCGCTCCGGCCAGCAAGGAGAAGAAGGGCGCCCGTGCGGCCGGCGCAAAGAAGGCTGGTGGCGTGAAGGCGGCGACTGGTCGGAAGGCGGGCGCCGCCAAGAAGGCGTCTGCGGCGTCGGCCGCTCCCGCCGGTGCGAAGAAGGCGGCTGCTGCCAAGCCGGCCAAGGCCAAGTCGCCGTCGAAGGCGAAGAAGGCCGCCAAGGTTCCGACGAAGAAGCCGAAGGCGCCGCGCCCGAAGAAGGCGACGACGCCGTCTAAGGCGAAGGCTTCGCCCAAGAAGAAGAAGTAGAGAGGAATGGGAAAGGAAGGGTTGGCGGTTGACTCCGTCGTCCGCACCCCCCGTCCCCGTCGTCTAGTGGCGCGCAACAGACGCGCGGCCCAAAACGGCCCTTCTCAGGGCCATCAAAGCACGTCGGGAAGGTTTTGATTGTCGTGTTTGTGTTGCGGTGTGGTTGTGTCGTCTGGCGTTTCTGTATGCCCGTGTGTGGATACTGTTTGCGTGCCGTGGTGGTTGGATTGCGGGGGGGGGGTCGGTGGCGGGTGCGGGCGGCGGTAGCGGTTTTGTCGTTGCGGTTGATTGTCGCCGTTTTTTTTTTTTGGTCGCGGCCGGCCGACGGTTGGTTTTGTGTCATGTTGTTTGAATACTTTGGTTGGCCTGCCTGCCGTCTTCTCGGATGTGTCTTGTCTTGTGTGTGTGTTCTTGCAACGGGGGCGGGGGACGTTGAGATGTGGAAAGGGTCGGTGGCGTTGGACGTGCCTGGCTTTTTGTTTCGTTTTCTTTTCGAAACGAAGCGGCGGCCGGCCGTGTGGTTGACGGCGTCGGCCGATGGGTATTGTGCGCTTTGAGCGCCGCGCCGGGGAGGCATGATGTTGATTGTTGCGCGCGCCAGCAAGCTGGCAGGGGAGAGCGGCTGTGGCGGACGGACGGGAAGTGGAAGTGGTGTTTTGTCTTTGGTTCTGTGGTTGTGGGGCGAGAGGCGACCGACAAAGTTTGCTCGCGACGGAGTGATGTTAGTGGCCCTTAAAAGGGCCGTTTTGTTTGTTGCGTGCGTGGGCGGTGCCCAGCGGCTGGCGCGGTGTTTAGGCGCGCTCGCCGCGGATGCGGCGCGCGAGCTGGATGTCCTTGGGCATGATGGTGACGCGCTTGGCGTGGATTGCGCACAGGTTGGTGTCTTCGAAGAGGCCGACGAGGTAGGCCTCGCTGGCCTCCTGCAGGGCCATGACCGCGGAGCTCTGGAAGCGCAGGTCGGTCTTGAAGTCCTGGGCGATCTCGCGCACTAGGCGCTGGAATGGCAGCTTGCGGATGAGCAGCTCTGTGCTCTTCTGGTAGCGCCTGATTTCTCGCAGGGCGACGGTGCCCGGCCTGTAGCGGTGGGGCTTCTTGACGCCGCCGGTGGCGGGCGCGCTCTTCCTCGCCGCCTTGGTGGCGAGCTGTTTGCGCGGCGCCTTTCCGCCGGTGGACTTGCGGGCCGTTTGCTTTGTGCGGGCCATAGCGGTAGCGGTTAGCGGAGCGGCGTGGAGGCGAGCGAGGTGCTGCGTCGGGTGCTGCCTTGACGACACGGGCGCGCGCCAGCCACCGTGGTGCGCTTATATGCCCTCGGTTGCGCGTGGTGGGGGGAGGGCGGGCCAGAGTCTATATAGGGGGGCTGGCGCGTGCGCCGGGCGCAGACCGTAGCCGACTCGCTAGCGCCGGGTGAGGAGCCAGCCGCTGCAGCAGACGCTTTGCTTGCCTTGAGCTTTTTGAGGATTTAGAAGAGATGACTGGCCGCGGCAAGGGAGGAAAGGGGCTCGGCAAGGGTGGCGCCAAGCGGCACCGCAAGGTGTTGCGCGACAACATCCAGGGCATCACGAAGCCCGCGATCCGCCGCCTGGCTCGCAGGGGCGGCGTGAAGCGCATCTCTGGTCTGATCTACGAGGAGACCCGCGGAGTGCTGAAGGTGTTCCTGGAGAACGTGATCCGCGACGCGGTGACGTACACTGAGCACGCCAAGCGCAAGACTGTGACGGCCATGGACGTGGTGTACGCCCTGAAGAGGCAGGGGCGCACCCTGTACGGTTTCGGCGGTTAGGCGCGTCGCAGCCGGTGTGCTGTGCCGCGTTGGCCTTCCCGCGGCCGTGGGAGAGACGAAAACGGCCCTTTTCAGGGCCACCACACTGTTCGGAAATTGAAAAGTGCGAAAGAGTCTGTGTTGTTGCTGCGTGTGTTGCCTGCCTGCCTTGTTTCTTTCATTCTTCATTTCGTTTGCGTTTGACTGACGTGACGTGACTGGGAGAAAGGAAAGGAAGCGGGTCTTGTGGCTGTGTGTGTGTGTGTGTGTGTGTGTGTGTGTGTGTGTGTGTGTGCGTGCGCGCGCGCGCGAGAGAGGGCGTTGTGTGTTTGTTTTGTTTATCGATCGATGGAGACGCCGGGCTGTGTGTTGTTGTTGTTGTTGTTGTTGTTGTTGTGCGAGAGGCGGTGAATATTTGCGTGGTTTTGGCTGTGTGTTTGCGGCGGCGTTGGAGTTGCCGAGGCAAGGCGTGCCCATAGGCGGCCGGATCAGCTGTTTCGTTTGTATGGGGCGCGCGGGAGTGGAGGGCGGTGTGTCGACACGCTCGTTTAACAGTTGGTGATTATTGCTGTCGTTGTCGTTTGGAAGGCGACTGTGCGTGCGTGGAGGTGCTTGAGGCAAACGAAAAACAAAAGAGAAACGTGTGTGTGGCCACACGGGCTGTGGACGACAAGATGGCGGCGGCTCTTCTTGTTGTTCTTCTCTCTTTCCTTTAGTCCTCTACCGTTAGAGGGGGAGTTGGTGGAGGTTATTGTCGCCTGTGGACATTTGCTCCTCTTTTCTGTGTGTTGTTCTTATCTTTGGTAGTGTGCTTTTTCGGACGTTGCTGTTTGTTGAGAGTGATTATGTGTTCTGTTTGTGCTACTGCTGGAGTAGCGACTCGGGTCTTGCACATCTGTCCCTGTGGTGTTCATATTGCCCAAGGGTCAAGACGTAATAGTCATTTTCTGAATTCCGCGCGGTGGCGTAGAACGCTTGTGCCAGGGCGCGGAATCGTGTTGTGGGTGGTTGTAGGCAGGTCTGCCGCGGGGACGTGTAAGGCCCGTCGTAGAGCGCTCTGCTTTGGACCCTTCTGTAGGCGATGCATCGTCGACCTGGCTGCATAGCCCCTATAGAGGGCGCGCATATTTCCAGTATCGCTACCCCTGTTGCGGGGTCGAGGGAACAGGGGTACAGGATCTGCATCCTGGCGTGAGCGTTTGTGCCAAGTTGCCCTATGTGACACTTCGATGTCAGGCGTGACACCGAGGTACCTCGCAGAATATCTGCCCCTGCAATCGTAGCAGTTGGTATGGTCTTCTTGCCGGCGGCGGCTGTGGAAGTGAAGTTAAGTTAAAGTAAAGTAAAGTAAAGCAAAGCGCGGCGAGGACGACTGAAATTTTGCTTTGGACGTAGGTTTGTGTGGTGGCCCTGAAAAGGGCCGATTGTTGTGAGCCGAGCCGGGCCGGCAAAGCGCGTTGCGTGCAGGGGAGCACGCAGCGCTGCTGGGCGGCGGGTCCGCGTGCCGATTGCCTGGCCTCTCTGTTTAGGCCTTCTTCTCGGTCTTCTTTGGCAGCAGGACGGCCTGGATGTTGGGCAGGACACCACCCTGTGCGATGGTGACGCCCGACAGGAGCTTGTTGAGCTCCTCGTCGTTGCGGATGGCAAGCTGCAGGTGGCGCGGGATGATGCGCGTCTTCTTGTTGTCGCGGGCCGCGTTTCCGGCCAGCTCGAGCACCTCAGCCGCGAGGTACTCCATGACGGCGGCGAGGTAGACGGGCGCCCCGGCGCCGACGCGCTCGGCGTAGTTTCCCTTGCGCAGGAGGCGGTGGATTCTGCCGACCGGGAACTGGAGCCCGGCCCTGCTTGAGCGGGACTTTGACTTGCCCTTGACTTTGCCTCCCTTTCCGCGTCCGGACATGGCGATGCGCTGTGGTGTAAAAAAACGAGACGAGACGAAGGACGGTGCGAGCCGCAGCGAGTCGAGCAGCGGAGTGGCGGCGCCGCCAGGGGTGGGGGTCCTTTATGCTCTCGGGTGCGGCGGCCGGTTGCGCTCGCGGCCCATTGGTCGGCGGCCGCAACGGGGCGAGCTGGTAAAGGTGCGGCGGCGGGGCGCGCTGGGTGCCACTGTGTGGGGAGACGCTGACTAGAGCGGAGCGCTTGCTGCTGGTGTTGCTGCCGTACGTTCTTGTTTGTTTGCGATGCCGCCCAAGACTAGCGGGAAGGCCGCCAAGAAGGCTGGCAAGGCGCAGAAGAACATTTCGAAGGGCGACAAGAAGAAGAAGCGCAAGAGGAAGGAGAGCTATGCCATCTACATCTACAAGGTGCTGAAGCAGGTGCACCCTGACACGGGCATCTCGTCGAAGGCGATGAGCATCATGAACAGCTTCGTGAACGACATTTTCGAGCGCATCGCGGCCGAGGCGTCTCGCCTGGCGCACTACAACAAGCGCTCGACCATCACGTCCCGCGAGATCCAGACCGCTGTGCGGCTGTTGCTGCCTGGCGAGCTGGCCAAGCACGCCGTGAGCGAGGGCACGAAGGCGGTGACCAAGTACACGAGCTCCAAGTAAGGAGGTGGCTCTGGAATGGAAGGAGATCCTCCGTTGCGAGAGCGGCAAAACGGCCCTTTTCAGGGCCACCAAATGGCCTTTGCGGGAAGGGCGGAATTGTTGTTGTTGTTGTTTTTGTTTTGTTTTGTGTGTGAGTGGGTGGACGGTGGCAATAGCTACCGCTTTGGTTGCGACGCGACGGGGTGGGGTGGCCGATGCGATGAATAATTTGATTGTTTATGGGGCGCGTCGCGTGTCGCGTGTTGCGGGGTGCGGCCACGGTGTGACGTGGAATGGAGGCACGTGCGCACAAGTCGTTGTCTGCGAGGGGGGGGGGGGGAAGTGCGATCGGTGATGTGCCCTTTGGATGGAGGTGCCGGTTAGTTACGTGACGGGTGGAAACGACACGCGATTGTTGGGAATGTCAGTGTGTAACGACGGCCGTTTGCGGGTCGGTTTGCACGCCATATATGGCGAGGGTGAAATGTGTCTGTAAATGCAGCGTGGAGGCGTGTGAGTGACGTTTAAATGTGAACGCGCATTGAGACACACCACTGTGTATTGCATTGTACGGGCGACACGCACGATGATATGTACCTTTCCCCCGACTCTGATTTCGATAGTCGTGTCTGACCGACTGTGTCTGCTTGTGTGCGTACGACGCACGCACACCGACGTCGTCATTGAAGATGCATGCTCGCGTGTCCAGTGCAGTACAGTAGAGTAAGCGCGACGCTAGAAGACGACGGTCGCTTTGGCGAATGTGCGTACACGTGTTTGTGTGTATGTCGGTGATGTGGTCCGATCCGTCGCCTCTGGGAAACTGTCGATCGGCGCGGTACACCGGACGTCTTGAACACCCGTCATACCGTCATACCGTCATACCGTTGGTACACCGTCGCGCTGAGAACGGTTACCGAAAGGTGAACGAACCTCTGATCGGTCGAATGTCTGGGCAGAACGTGAGGAGAGAATGGTGGAGGAAAGGACAGAGGGGAAAAAACAAATATATATAGAGAGAGAGAGAGAGAGAGAGAGAGAGAGAGAAAACGGAAAAAAAACCAAACAAAACGGAGAAACGCAGTGTAGAGCAACGGAACGTTCCCGTGTCGGAGGTGTATTGTAGCCGCACTGAAATGCGCGTAACGGCGCGGCGGCAAGTGTCTGCCGTGGTGAACGTTACCTTTGACGGCTGAATTGTGCGTTGCGTTGCTTTGCTTTCCCGGATGTGTATGTAACGTAACGTTCGTTGAGATGGTTCTGAGGAAGAATGTACGACAGTGCCCGTGCCGTCTATGTTCGTGTGCAAAGCCATTGTGTGTGTGTGTGTGTGTGTGTGTGTTGTTTTGAGAATTGCGTCCGGGAATGGCGGTGGGCGTGCCCTGCATGTGGCCCGGAAGGCTGTTCGTTTCGCGGTAGTGTGTGGACAGGGGAGGGGCACGCGTAACGCTGCTGGCATGGCATGGCATGGCATTCGGGAGATGGGAGGGGGCAAACGAAGAAAACAAGACGCGGAGGCTATAAAGACGGGGAGGGGCGCGGTGTGGGTGGCTTGCGCTGCGCTCGGCTGGCGCGTGCGGCGTTGTTTTTGTGCAAAAGAAGAGAAAACGAATGGGTTGCCGGGAGGGGGCCGTTGTGGTGTAGCCGCAGACGCGGCTGTCAGTGAACGTGGTGAGACCGAGGGATGCGGGAGGGGCGGGGGCGGGGAAGACGCTAGAAGAAGGAGAAAAACGCTGCTGCAACCAACATAAAATGAGGCCCTTTGTAACCTGCCAGCAACAAAACAACAACAAAAAAAAAAAAAGGCGTCTATCAACATTGAATGTAAATGGAAATGGACCCAAGTGTAACCTCCCCGCACAAATAGTCGTAAGTAAGTGAGTGAGTGAGTGAGTGAGTGAGTGAGTGAGTGAATGATGATAAAAATGTGCCAGAATGTTGTTAACGTCCCTAGAAAATGAACGAACGAAGATTGATGAGAAACGCGCGATAATATGATGAATGGAAATAATGAACCATGAACATCTCAACAGACATAATTGAAAACCCGATAAACGTTGTAAGGGCAGCGCTGGCTGACCTTCGGCCCTGTGTATTCTGAAACGCCCCCCTTTGAACAACAATGTATACAAAACTGTGCTTAAACTGACACACAATATTTTGAGCGCAACGCAATCTGACTATCAAAGATCCCTGCAAAAGAATGGCCCTGAGTAACATTAAAGTACACCTGTCGGAAATCACTTACCTCACAAAAATCTTCATTACTCGAACTACTGCAATACAGCGAGCACCACTGCTGCCAGCTAAATAAGAGATTCCAAACTACGGAGGGCACTAACTACCGATAGGGATAGTTAGCAAAGTAAAGATGTTTAATAGAGAACAACAAACAATGTATTTACCCTTAATATCATCACCAGTCATAATATATGTAATTTGAAACGTCCGCCATCTCTGTCCTCACATGCACCAGTGCTGGCGGCTCACCCCTAACTGCGCAACGCTACGCGCTGTTCACATCCAGCTATAGCAGTTCATGACAACAACAATGCAAACTAGCCACAGACTGCACACAGCACAGGCAGTGATTTTCACGCGGAGCGCTACGTGGCATTACCAATATAAAAATCTAAACAAACAGCGTACGTACAAATTAGAATAAAAAGAGCAAAAGATCGTTACGTCAAAAAAAAAAAAAAAAAAAACAAAAAAGACAAAAGAGAAAAAACAAACTGCATCTATATGTGCTCTTAACTGTAGATACCTGTACACAGCGTCGTGCAATGAATGCCGGCTCACATTTAATTTTGATTGTTGGAGGAAATGCGTAGGAAATATTATTTAAATGGAAATGAATGGTTGTACTTTAAAAAAGTTTGTTTGGAAACAAAGTATTATTGGGGCATTTTGTTGTGAAGAAAATAGTTACAATTGACATACAGTATTAGATTTGCGCAATGCAGCTTCATTACCTTACCTGTAATAACAGTATGCATCGTCCCGAACGGAGACCAGAGTCGCGAGAAGAGCACGCCGCCGCCCGCTCAGTACAACCGTCCACTCGCTAATACTGTCGACTGACTACTACCTCTCCCGACCCGCCACATATAGATGACAACTGTTCCTGCCGACCCGCTACGTGCTACTAGTGTCGTGTGGCGCAGACTAGCGACGATAAGAAACGCTCTGGTCAGAGATTGTGTCGTGCCTCGCCATCGCTGGTAATGAGTACATACGTGTTTCAGCGCGCGTACCGGAAGACGCAGTGCGGAGCCAGAGACTGTGTTGTCGAGGCCGTCGACGCAGTGCATGTCGGTCGGTCGAGTGCGTGCGGGAGGGCAGAGAGGCAGCGTCGGCACGGAGATGCACGCACGGGGGCTGCGGCGTGGCGCGTTTGCGGTAGGCGCCTTTGGTGGCAACGGCCGGGACAAGCAGCGGTGTATGGTGTGGTGCGGGCCGGACAGGGGCGGAGGAGGAGGAGGAGGCGGCGCGACGATGGCATTGGGGCGGAAACGGGGACGGGGACGGCGACGGCGGATGTTGAGAGGCGTCACGCGCGGACCGACACAGACGCACAGATAGATAGGTAGGAAGAAGAAGAAGGGGCGGCTGGTGAGTGAGTGCAATTTAGGCGGTAGACACAAGAGGTCGGCACGGCATTTGCGTGATGTGGCGTTGTGACGGGGTGTGCTCGCTTGCCTCGTTTTGTTGATGCGCGCAGGAAGATGTGCAGAGCAGCGGCGGGCGGCTCGGCTCGGTTCGGTTTGGCCCGGCGGGCCGCGCTGTTGTCGCGGACGTGAGCGCCCCCTGGCGGGTGGCCGGAGGCGGCGCGGCGTGTTGGACGTGTGGCTGGCGGCAGTGCACAATTGCGAGTGGCTGGCGGTGTGGCGGTTGGCGCGTCGGGCGGCCGAGAGAGAGGAGAGGTATGTGTTTGCGGGCGCCTTTGCTGCGCGGCGTCGTGCAGGGCGGGCGGGCGGGCGCCTGTCGACTGTGTGTGTGTGTGTGTGTGTGTGTGTGTGGCGAATTGGCGGCGTTGTGCTCCGGCCGAAGGCGTCTGGAGAGGAGAGTTGGTCGTGATGTCATGTCGCGCCGTGTCATGTTTGCGAAACGGCTGCCGAGAGGTGTGGTGGTAGCGAGCCGGTCGGTGTCGGTGCGATGGGAATGTGCGTTTGGCGGTTTCGGTGTGCTTTTTGCGGCGTGAGAGTGGGGCGGGCGGGCAGGCTTGCTGTTGTTGGTTCCTTGTGTCTTGTGTGTAGCTTGATGGCAACGTGGAAGGGCGCCGGTTTCGAGCCGTGCGTGTGGTTGTCGACGTTGACTGGTTGGGGTGTGCCGTTGCACGTGCATGTTTGGGTCGTTGGTGTGGTTTTGGCTGGCTGGCTGGCTGGCTGGCTGTGTGTGTGTACGACGGGAAGGGGGAGGCGGCGGTGGATAGTGCAGTAGTTGTGTCGTTGGCACGGGCGTCGGGTGCGGCTGTGCGTAGTGGCGGAAAGGTGTCGGTTGCGGGAAGCGAGGCCGTCGTTGGCGGTGTCGCGTGCCTTCGTGAATCGAGTGGGGGCGGGGAAAGGAGCAGCGTGCCGCTGCGTCGTGGCCGTTAGCCAGAGGCTGTGCTTTGATAGTTTTGTGGACGGTTCGTGCGAGGCGATTTGTTGCCTGCCCTATGTTTGTTTGTTTGTTGTTTTGGAGACGACGACTGGTTGGTGGCGTGCGCGCGAGCGAAGTGGCGGTGTGCGTTTCCCGTGTCGACTGCCGGCCGGCGACAGGTGCGCCGTCGGTGGGGTGGGTGGCCGGCACAAGTAGGGGCGGCGGCGTCGTTGCGGTGTGTTTGTGTTGTCGGCGACAGCTGTTTGTGCGGTGCGTGTGAATGGTGGTGCAAACGTGTGCTGGCGTTGAGGCTGCGACCGCGGCGTGTTGTTGGTTGATGTTGAACAGCGGCTGTGTGCGGTGGTGGTGTTGCCGCACGTGCATCCGGCCCGGCGCGGAAAGCGCAGTTGCGGCGGCCCTTCGGTGCCAGCCACGTCGCGTGAGCGGCGGGTTGCTCTGGTCGACACGTGGTGCTCTGGTTTGTTGTTTGGTGCCCTTTGGCCGGTGGGTGGTCCGTGTGTCTCGGTATCTGGTCGTGGTCGTGCTGCCCGTTTGTCGGCGTTGTCCTGTGGCTTCGCTTTTGTTTTTGCGGCGTGCCGACGACCCGACGCGACCTTTACACCCAAAGTGTGGCGCCCGAAGGTGAACCAACGTCGTAATCCGACCTGGGCGCTTAAGCTCTAAGCCTAAGCTGAGCGAACCGAACCTGTAGCGTTGCGTAGCGTGAGGTGCGGTGAGGTCAGCCTCAGCGCCAAGTAAGCCAAGCTGTCCGGCCGTGAGGTGGGTGGGTAGGTAGGTGCGGCTGCTGCGGCCACCTGACGCCCGACGTGTGTTTGAATGCTTAACCTAAGTTTGAGGCTTAACCTAACCCAAGTGGCCTTAACCTAACCTAACCTAACCTAACCTCTGACGCCCGACGTGTGTTTGAATGCTTAACCTAAGTTTGACGCTTAACCTAACACCGACCCTTAACCTAACCGAGGTGCCCCTAACCTAACCTTAATGTAACGTAACCTAACCTAACCTCTGACGCCTGACGTGTGTTTTGAATGCTTAACCTAACCCAAGTGCCCTTAACCTAACCCACGTCCACCGAACCTAACCGAGACGTGTGAACCTAATGTCTAACTCGTAACGCGTGATGTTGGCTGTCGTGTGTGCTGACGGCAGATTGGGTTGGTCTGTAGTTGCGGATTTCGGGTTTGCCTCGGGCGAGGGGTTGGCTCGTAAGCGGCGAGGGGCGCTCCGGCGGAGCATGTTGCTTTGCAGGCGGCGCCCGTTTTTGCGGCGGGCACAATTGAAATTGTTGGGAAACGAACGAAAGGGCTGTGAATGTTGGCGGGCGAGAGGAGGAGGACGTGGCCCGACGGCTGCGGGCCGATCGGGAAACGGTGGGAGGGCGATGGGGCGGCGGAGGTGCGTTTGCACGGCCGTCATCGCCGCACGCCTCCGCTTGTGTGGCTGTGGCGCCGGCCGCGCTGGCCGGGCTGCCGCGGCGACGGTGCGGGGCTTTTGCCGAAGGTTTGGCCATTGTGGCCGGTCGCCGGCTGGGGCTGTGGGGGCGGCATTTGGGCGTGGGCGGCGATTCTCGGCGGGCCGACCCAGGCTGTAGCGCGCGGTGGCTGCAGTTTGGCCGTGGTTTGCGGCGCTGCCGTGGCGACTGGTTGGCGACTGTGGTGTGGCTGTGTGTAGCCCCATCCTCGGTGGTTTGAAAGGCGCGGGTGGTTGTGGCGCAGGTGTGGGGCTGCTCCGCACAGGCTGTCGGACGTTGGGCGGTAGCAAGCGCGGGAGGCGCGGCGCGGCGGCGCGCAGAGTGGCGGCCGCTCTCTCGGCCGTCCGCGCCCGCCCGCGACACTGGCTGGGCCTGTGCGTCGAGGCGGCTATTCCTCTGCTGTGCGCTCCGCTCGCTGCGTGTCTCCTCTCGCTCTCGCTGCTCGCTGTGTGTTAACGCGCGTCGTCGAAATGGCAGATCAGGCGGCTACGAACGAGACTGCTGCGGCACCCGCCGCCACCGGCACTACGAAGAAGGCAAAGTCTGCGTCGTCTGCGAAGAAGCCGCGCGCCAAGCCTGCGCACCCGCGCACCTCTGAGATGGTGACGGCCGCCATCAAGAGTCTGAAGGAGCGCGGCGGATCGTCGCTGCAGGCGATCAAGAAGTACATTGCCGCGCACTACAAGCTGGACGCGGAGAAGCTGGCGCCGTTTATCAAGAAGTACCTCAAGTCGGCCGTGGTGGCGGGCGAGCTGGTGCAGACGAAGGGGAAGGGCGCGTCCGGCTCTTTCAAGCTTGCCGGCGCCGGCGGCGGGGCGGCTGAGGGCGGCAAGGCTCGTGCTGGCGGTGCCAAGAAGAAGCGCGCCGCTCCGGCCAGCAAGGAGAAGAAGGGCGCCCGTGCGGCCGGCGCAAAGAAGGCTGGTGGCGTGAAGGCGGCGACTGGTCGGAAGGCGGGCGCCGCCAAGAAGGCGTCTGCGGCGTCGGCCGCTCCCGCCGGTGCGAAGAAGGCGGCTGCTGCCAAGCCGGCCAAGGCCAAGTCGCCGTCGAAGGCGAAGAAGGCCGCCAAGGTTCCGACGAAGAAGCCGAAGGCGCCGCGCCCGAAGAAGGCGACGACGCCGTCTAAGGCGAAGGCTTCGCCCAAGAAGAAGAAGTAGAGAGGAATGGGAAAGGAAGGGTTGGCGGTTGACTCCGTCGTCCGCACCCCCCGTCCCCGTCGTCTAGTGGCGCGCAACAGACGCGCGGCCCAAAACGGCCCTTCTCAGGGCCATCAAAGCACGTCGGGAAGGTTTTGATTGTCGTGTTTGTGTTGCGGTGTGGTTGTGTCGTCTGGCGTTTCTGTATGCCCGTGTGTGGATACTGTTTGCGTGCCGTGGTGGTTGGATTGCGGGGGGGGGGTCGGTGGCGGGTGCGGGCGGCGGTAGCGGTTTTGTCGTTGCGGTTGATTGTCGCCGTTTTTTTTTTTTGGTCGCGGCCGGCCGACGGTTGGTTTTGTGTCATGTTGTTTGAATACTTTGGTTGGCCTGCCTGCCGTCTTCTCGGATGTGTCTTGTCTTGTGTGTGTGTTCTTGCAACGGGGGCGGGGGACGTTGAGATGTGGAAAGGGTCGGTGGCGTTGGACGTGCCTGGCTTTTTGTTTCGTTTTCTTTTCGAAACGAAGCGGCGGCCGGCCGTGTGGTTGACGGCGTCGGCCGATGGGTATTGTGCGCTTTGAGCGCCGCGCCGGGGAGGCATGATGTTGATTGTTGCGCGCGCCAGCAAGCTGGCAGGGGAGAGCGGCTGTGGCGGACGGACGGGAAGTGGAAGTGGTGTTTTGTCTTTGGTTCTGTGGTTGTGGGGCGAGAGGCGACCGACAAAGTTTGCTCGCGACGGAGTGATGTTAGTGGCCCTTAAAAGGGCCGTTTTGTTTGTTGCGTGCGTGGGCGGTGCCCAGCGGCTGGCGCGGTGTTTAGGCGCGCTCGCCGCGGATGCGGCGCGCGAGCTGGATGTCCTTGGGCATGATGGTGACGCGCTTGGCGTGGATTGCGCACAGGTTGGTGTCTTCGAAGAGGCCGACGAGGTAGGCCTCGCTGGCCTCCTGCAGGGCCATGACCGCGGAGCTCTGGAAGCGCAGGTCGGTCTTGAAGTCCTGGGCGATCTCGCGCACTAGGCGCTGGAATGGCAGCTTGCGGATGAGCAGCTCTGTGCTCTTCTGGTAGCGCCTGATTTCTCGCAGGGCGACGGTGCCCGGCCTGTAGCGGTGGGGCTTCTTGACGCCGCCGGTGGCGGGCGCGCTCTTCCTCGCCGCCTTGGTGGCGAGCTGTTTGCGCGGCGCCTTTCCGCCGGTGGACTTGCGGGCCGTTTGCTTTGTGCGGGCCATAGCGGTAGCGGTTAGCGGAGCGGCGTGGAGGCGAGCGAGGTGCTGCGTCGGGTGCTGCCTTGACGACACGGGCGCGCGCCAGCCACCGTGGTGCGCTTATATGCCCTCGGTTGCGCGTGGTGGGGGGAGGGCGGGCCAGAGTCTATATAGGGGGGCTGGCGCGTGCGCCGTCGGAAGGATGAAGACGACCAAGGCACTCCTCAGGGGGTTGCCTTGGTGCTGTGACGAGGCAGCGGTCCGGGAAGGGCTGCTGCGAGCCGGGTTTGGTTGCGCAACCGCAAGGTTGCACAACCGGACCAACAGGAAGAGGGCGCCGCTCTATGCCGTGACCGTGCAAACGGTCGACGGCGGGAGTGACATCTTCGACTTGCGGAAGTTGCTGGGCTTCCCGGTGACGACGGAGGCTCTCCCGACCGCCATGGACCCTCTGCCCCAGTGCTTCAGGTGCCAGGGCGAGGGCCATGTAGCGAAGTATTGCCGCAACGCAGCGCGGTGCGTCAAGTGCTCAGGCGAGCACGACAGCCGCGCCTGCGACCGCGGCAGCAACGCTTTGCCGACTTGTGTCCGGTGTGGCGGCCCGCACGTCGCCAGCTGGCGCGGTTGTGCGGCTTTCTCAAGTCGCAGCCGTGCCGGGGGCGGCGAAGCGGCCGCGGCCGTACCGACGCAGCAGCAGAAGAGAAGACGACGTCGGAAACGGCGTAGGGCGCAGAACAGCCCGGCGCAGCTGAGGAACGGCGCAGCAGCAGATCCACCTGCCAGGGGCAGGGACGGCCGCTCGGAAACGGGCAGCCAGGACGCAGCTCGCCCTCCCGTGAAGAAGTGCGACCTCGACCTCGGGGCCGCCGTGAAGGAGGCCACAGCAGCCCTCAAAGCCGTCATGGCGGCGGAGAGGGCTGCCTTCGCAGCCGCCTTGGCTGCAGAGAAGGAAGAGGCCTTGAGGCAACTGCGTGCAGTCTTCGCCCAAGGCCACAGCGCAGTCGCACCTGCGCCTATCCCAGCGGTTGCCCCAGCAGCACCGCAGGTGAAAGGTGCAAAAGCTAATAGGGCAGTCTTCATCGCACAAGCGTCGCCAAGCTGCCGCGCCGAACTTTTATGTTACAGGGAGTAAGCCACCGCCGCCGGCCCAGGAGACTACAAGCGAGCCCAGCCGCAGCACCGGACTGACCCAGCTAACGACACGACCACGCAGTACATAGGTAACGTTGCACGGTACCTCACGCTAACCACTCCTCACCTTGCATGCTCTGTCGCAGCTAGCAAACCGCTACTGCCCTTACCACCCGTCCTACTGTCGCAGAGGTTTTTTTCCCCTGGCGCTGGCCTTGGCACTTTTTTCCCTCTGCTCTTACAACCGCTACCCTTCGATCGTTTTCGACCACTATCTATCTCCGATGGACCATGTTAATGAGTAGTCTTACCCAGACGCATGGATAACATCACAGCCTGCATCCTGTGACGCCTGATTCAAATACTAACATGCTTACGGAGGTGACAGTAGAACTTTTGGTTTGGTCACCACGTTGGTGCGGGCGTGGAGGGGCCCCATCCTATATAAAAAGCGCCGGGCGCAGACCGTAGCCGACTCGCTAGCGCCGGGTGAGGAGCCAGCCGCTGCAGCAGACGCTTTGCTTGCCTTGAGCTTTTTGAGGATTTAGAAGAGATGACTGGCCGCGGCAAGGGAGGAAAGGGGCTCGGCAAGGGTGGCGCCAAGCGGCACCGCAAGGTGTTGCGCGACAACATCCAGGGCATCACGAAGCCCGCGATCCGCCGCCTGGCTCGCAGGGGCGGCGTGAAGCGCATCTCTGGTCTGATCTACGAGGAGACCCGCGGAGTGCTGAAGGTGTTCCTGGAGAACGTGATCCGCGACGCGGTGACGTACACTGAGCACGCCAAGCGCAAGACTGTGACGGCCATGGACGTGGTGTACGCCCTGAAGAGGCAGGGGCGCACCCTGTACGGTTTCGGCGGTTAGGCGCGTCGCAGCCGGTGTGCTGTGCCGCGTTGGCCTTCCCGCGGCCGTGGGAGAGACGAAAACGGCCCTTTTCAGGGCCACCACACTGTTCGGAAATTGAAAAGTGCGAAAGAGTCTGTGTTGTTGCTGCGTGTGTTGCCTGCCTGCCTTGTTTCTTTCATTCTTCATTTCGTTTGCGTTTGACTGACGTGACGTGACTGGGAGAAAGGAAAGGAAGCGGGTCTTGTGGCTGTGTGTGTGTGTGTGTGTGTGTGTGTGTGTGTGTGTGTGTGTGCGTGCGCGCGCGCGCGAGAGAGGGCGTTGTGTGTTTGTTTTGTTTATCGATCGATGGAGACGCCGGGCTGTGTGTTGTTGTTGTTGTTGTTGTTGTTGTTGTGCGAGAGGCGGTGAATATTTGCGTGGTTTTGGCTGTGTGTTTGCGGCGGCGTTGGAGTTGCCGAGGCAAGGCGTGCCCATAGGCGGCCGGATCAGCTGTTTCGTTTGTATGGGGCGCGCGGGAGTGGAGGGCGGTGTGTCGACACGCTCGTTTAACAGTTGGTGATTATTGCTGTCGTTGTCGTTTGGAAGGCGACTGTGCGTGCGTGGAGGTGCTTGAGGCAAACGAAAAACAAAAGAGAAACGTGTGTGTGGCCACACGGGCTGTGGACGACAAGATGGCGGCGGCTCTTCTTGTTGTTCTTCTCTCTTTCCTTTAGTCCTCTACCGTTAGAGGGGGAGTTGGTGGAGGTTATTGTCGCCTGTGGACATTTGCTCCTCTTTTCTGTGTGTTGTTCTTATCTTTGGTAGTGTGCTTTTTCGGACGTTGCTGTTTGTTGAGAGTGATTATGTGTTCTGTTTGTGCTACTGCTGGAGTAGCGACTCGGGTCTTGCACATCTGTCCCTGTGGTGTTCATATTGCCCAAGGGTCAAGACGTAATAGTCATTTTCTGAATTCCGCGCGGTGGCGTAGAACGCTTGTGCCAGGGCGCGGAATCGTGTTGTGGGTGGTTGTAGGCAGGTCTGCCGCGGGGACGTGTAAGGCCCGTCGTAGAGCGCTCTGCTTTGGACCCTTCTGTAGGCGATGCATCGTCGACCTGGCTGCATAGCCCCTATAGAGGGCGCGCATATTTCCAGTATCGCTACCCCTGTTGCGGGGTCGAGGGAACAGGGGTACAGGATCTGCATCCTGGCGTGAGCGTTTGTGCCAAGTTGCCCTATGTGACACTTCGATGTCAGGCGTGACACCGAGGTACCTCGCAGAATATCTGCCCCTGCAATCGTAGCAGTTGGTATGGTCTTCTTGCCGGCGGCGGCTGTGGAAGTGAAGTTAAGTTAAAGTAAAGTAAAGTAAAGCAAAGCGCGGCGAGGACGACTGAAATTTTGCTTTGGACGTAGGTTTGTGTGGTGGCCCTGAAAAGGGCCGATTGTTGTGAGCCGAGCCGGGCCGGCAAAGCGCGTTGCGTGCAGGGGAGCACGCAGCGCTGCTGGGCGGCGGGTCCGCGTGCCGATTGCCTGGCCTCTCTGTTTAGGCCTTCTTCTCGGTCTTCTTTGGCAGCAGGACGGCCTGGATGTTGGGCAGGACACCACCCTGTGCGATGGTGACGCCCGACAGGAGCTTGTTGAGCTCCTCGTCGTTGCGGATGGCAAGCTGCAGGTGGCGCGGGATGATGCGCGTCTTCTTGTTGTCGCGGGCCGCGTTTCCGGCCAGCTCGAGCACCTCAGCCGCGAGGTACTCCATGACGGCGGCGAGGTAGACGGGCGCCCCGGCGCCGACGCGCTCGGCGTAGTTTCCCTTGCGCAGGAGGCGGTGGATTCTGCCGACCGGGAACTGGAGCCCGGCCCTGCTTGAGCGGGACTTTGACTTGCCCTTGACTTTGCCTCCCTTTCCGCGTCCGGACATGGCGATGCGCTGTGGTGTAAAAAAACGAGACGAGACGAAGGACGGTGCGAGCCGCAGCGAGTCGAGCAGCGGAGTGGCGGCGCCGCCAGGGGTGGGGGTCCTTTATGCTCTCGGGTGCGGCGGCCGGTTGCGCTCGCGGCCCATTGGTCGGCGGCCGCAACGGGGCGAGCTGGTAAAGGTGCGGCGGCGGGGCGCGCTGGGTGCCACTGTGTGGGGAGACGCTGACTAGAGCGGAGCGCTTGCTGCTGGTGTTGCTGCCGTACGTTCTTGTTTGTTTGCGATGCCGCCCAAGACTAGCGGGAAGGCCGCCAAGAAGGCTGGCAAGGCGCAGAAGAACATTTCGAAGGGCGACAAGAAGAAGAAGCGCAAGAGGAAGGAGAGCTATGCCATCTACATCTACAAGGTGCTGAAGCAGGTGCACCCTGACACGGGCATCTCGTCGAAGGCGATGAGCATCATGAACAGCTTCGTGAACGACATTTTCGAGCGCATCGCGGCCGAGGCGTCTCGCCTGGCGCACTACAACAAGCGCTCGACCATCACGTCCCGCGAGATCCAGACCGCTGTGCGGCTGTTGCTGCCTGGCGAGCTGGCCAAGCACGCCGTGAGCGAGGGCACGAAGGCGGTGACCAAGTACACGAGCTCCAAGTAAGGAGGTGGCTCTGGAATGGAAGGAGATCCTCCGTTGCGAGAGCGGCAAAACGGCCCTTTTCAGGGCCACCAAATGGCCTTTGCGGGAAGGGCGGAATTGTTGTTGTTGTTGTTTTTGTTTTGTTTTGTGTGTGAGTGGGTGGACGGTGGCAATAGCTACCGCTTTGGTTGCGACGCGACGGGGTGGGGTGGCCGATGCGATGAATAATTTGATTGTTTATGGGGCGCGTCGCGTGTCGCGTGTTGCGGGGTGCGGCCACGGTGTGACGTGGAATGGAGGCACGTGCGCACAAGTCGTTGTCTGCGAGGGGGGGGGGGGAAGTGCGATCGGTGATGTGCCCTTTGGATGGAGGTGCCGGTTAGTTACGTGACGGGTGGAAACGACACGCGATTGTTGGGAATGTCAGTGTGTAACGACGGCCGTTTGCGGGTCGGTTTGCACGCCATATATGGCGAGGGTGAAATGTGTCTGTAAATGCAGCGTGGAGGCGTGTGAGTGACGTTTAAATGTGAACGCGCATTGAGACACACCACTGTGTATTGCATTGTACGGGCGACACGCACGATGATATGTACCTTTCCCCCGACTCTGATTTCGATAGTCGTGTCTGACCGACTGTGTCTGCTTGTGTGCGTACGACGCACGCACACCGACGTCGTCATTGAAGATGCATGCTCGCGTGTCCAGTGCAGTACAGTAGAGTAAGCGCGACGCTAGAAGACGACGGTCGCTTTGGCGAATGTGCGTACACGTGTTTGTGTGTATGTCGGTGATGTGGTCCGATCCGTCGCCTCTGGGAAACTGTCGATCGGCGCGGTACACCGGACGTCTTGAACACCCGTCATACCGTCATACCGTCATACCGTTGGTACACCGTCGCGCTGAGAACGGTTACCGAAAGGTGAACGAACCTCTGATCGGTCGAATGTCTGGGCAGAACGTGAGGAGAGAATGGTGGAGGAAAGGACAGAGGGGAAAAAACAAATATATATATAGAGAGAGAGAGAGAGAGAGAGAGAGAGAAAACGGAAAAAAAACCAAACAAAACGGAGAAACGCAGTGTAGAGCAACGGAACGTTCCCGTGTCGGAGGTGTATTGTAGCCGCACTGAAATGCGCGTAACGGCGCGGCGGCAAGTGTCTGCCGTGGTGAACGTTACCTTTGACGGCTGAATTGTGCGTTGCGTTGCTTTGCTTTCCCGGATGTGTATGTAACGTAACGTTCGTTGAGATGGTTCTGAGGAAGAATGTACGACAGTGCCCGTGCCGTCTATGTTCGTGTGCAAAGCCATTGTGTGTGTGTGTGTGTGTGTGTGTGTTGTTTTGAGAATTGCGTCCGGGAATGGCGGTGGGCGTGCCCTGCATGTGGCCCGGAAGGCTGTTCGTTTCGCGGTAGTGTGTGGACAGGGGAGGGGCACGCGTAACGCTGCTGGCATGGCATGGCATGGCATTCGGGAGATGGGAGGGGGCAAACGAAGAAAACAAGACGCGGAGGCTATAAAGACGGGGAGGGGCGCGGTGTGGGTGGCTTGCGCTGCGCTCGGCTGGCGCGTGCGGCGTTGTTTTTGTGCAAAAGAAGAGAAAACGAATGGGTTGCCGGGAGGGGGCCGTTGTGGTGTAGCCGCAGACGCGGCTGTCAGTGAACGTGGTGAGACCGAGGGATGCGGGAGGGGCGGGGGCGGGGAAGACGCTAGAAGAAGGAGAAAAACGCTGCTGCAACCAACATAAAATGAGGCCCTTTGTAACCTGCCAGCAACAAAACAACAACAAAAAAAAAAAAAGGCGTCTATCAACATTGAATGTAAATGGAAATGGACCCAAGTGTAACCTCCCCGCACAAATAGTCGTAAGTAAGTGAGTGAGTGAGTGAGTGAGTGAGTGAGTGAGTGAATGATGATAAAAATGTGCCAGAATGTTGTTAACGTCCCTAGAAAATGAACGAACGAAGATTGATGAGAAACGCGCGATAATATGATGAATGGAAATAATGAACCATGAACATCTCAACAGACATAATTGAAAACCCGATAAACGTTGTAAGGGCAGCGCTGGCTGACCTTCGGCCCTGTGTATTCTGAAACGCCCCCCTTTGAACAACAATGTATACAAAACTGTGCTTAAACTGACACACAATATTTTGAGCGCAACGCAATCTGACTATCAAAGATCCCTGCAAAAGAATGGCCCTGAGTAACATTAAAGTACACCTGTCGGAAATCACTTACCTCACAAAAATCTTCATTACTCGAACTACTGCAATACAGCGAGCACCACTGCTGCCAGCTAAATAAGAGATTCCAAACTACGGAGGGCACTAACTACCGATAGGGATAGTTAGCAAAGTAAAGATGTTTAATAGAGAACAACAAACAATGTATTTACCCTTAATATCATCACCAGTCATAATATATGTAATTTGAAACGTCCGCCATCTCTGTCCTCACATGCACCAGTGCTGGCGGCTCACCCCTAACTGCGCAACGCTACGCGCTGTTCACATCCAGCTATAGCAGTTCATGACAACAACAATGCAAACTAGCCACAGACTGCACACAGCACAGGCAGTGATTTTCACGCGGAGCGCTACGTGGCATTACCAATATAAAAATCTAAACAAACAGCGTACGTACAAATTAGAATAAAAAGAGCAAAAGATCGTTACGTCAAAAAAAAAAAAAAAAAAAACAAAAAAGACAAAAGAGAAAAAACAAACTGCATCTATATGTGCTCTTAACTGTAGATACCTGTACACAGCGTCGTGCAATGAATGCCGGCTCACATTTAATTTTGATTGTTGGAGGAAATGCGTAGGAAATATTATTTAAATGGAAATGAATGGTTGTACTTTAAAAAAGTTTGTTTGGAAACAAAGTATTATTGGGGCATTTTGTTGTGAAGAAAATAGTTACAATTGACATACAGTATTAGATTTGCGCAATGCAGCTTCATTACCTTACCTGTAATAACAGTATGCATCGTCCCGAACGGAGACCAGAGTCGCGAGAAGAGCACGCCGCCGCCCGCTCAGTACAACCGTCCACTCGCTAATACTGTCGACTGACTACTACCTCTCCCGACCCGCCACATATAGATGACAACTGTTCCTGCCGACCCGCTACGTGCTACTAGTGTCGTGTGGCGCAGACTAGCGACGATAAGAAACGCTCTGGTCAGAGATTGTGTCGTGCCTCGCCATCGCTGGTAATGAGTACATACGTGTTTCAGCGCGCGTACCGGAAGACGCAGTGCGGAGCCAGAGACTGTGTTGTCGAGGCCGTCGACGCAGTGCATGTCGGTCGGTCGAGTGCGTGCGGGAGGGCAGAGAGGCAGCGTCGGCACGGAGATGCACGCACGGGGGCTGCGGCGTGGCGCGTTTGCGGTAGGCGCCTTTGGTGGCAACGGCCGGGACAAGCAGCGGTGTATGGTGTGGTGCGGGCCGGACAGGGGCGGAGGAGGAGGAGGAGGCGGCGCGACGATGGCATTGGGGCGGAAACGGGGACGGGGACGGCGACGGCGGATGTTGAGAGGCGTCACGCGCGGACCGACACAGACGCACAGATAGATAGGTAGGAAGAAGAAGAAGGGGCGGCTGGTGAGTGAGTGCAATTTAGGCGGTAGACACAAGAGGTCGGCACGGCATTTGCGTGATGTGGCGTTGTGACGGGGTGTGCTCGCTTGCCTCGTTTTGTTGATGCGCGCAGGAAGATGTGCAGAGCAGCGGCGGGCGGCTCGGCTCGGTTCGGTTTGGCCCGGCGGGCCGCGCTGTTGTCGCGGACGTGAGCGCCCCCTGGCGGGTGGCCGGAGGCGGCGCGGCGTGTTGGACGTGTGGCTGGCGGCAGTGCACAATTGCGAGTGGCTGGCGGTGTGGCGGTTGGCGCGTCGGGCGGCCGAGAGAGAGGAGAGGTATGTGTTTGCGGGCGCCTTTGCTGCGCGGCGTCGTGCAGGGCGGGCGGGCGGGCGCCTGTCGACTGTGTGTGTGTGTGTGTGTGTGTGTGTGTGGCGAATTGGCGGCGTTGTGCTCCGGCCGAAGGCGTCTGGAGAGGAGAGTTGGTCGTGATGTCATGTCGCGCCGTGTCATGTTTGCGAAACGGCTGCCGAGAGGTGTGGTGGTAGCGAGCCGGTCGGTGTCGGTGCGATGGGAATGTGCGTTTGGCGGTTTCGGTGTGCTTTTTGCGGCGTGAGAGTGGGGCGGGCGGGCAGGCTTGCTGTTGTTGGTTCCTTGTGTCTTGTGTGTAGCTTGATGGCAACGTGGAAGGGCGCCGGTTTCGAGCCGTGCGTGTGGTTGTCGACGTTGACTGGTTGGGGTGTGCCGTTGCACGTGCATGTTTGGGTCGTTGGTGTGGTTTTGGCTGGCTGGCTGGCTGGCTGGCTGTGTGTGTGTACGACGGGAAGGGGGAGGCGGCGGTGGATAGTGCAGTAGTTGTGTCGTTGGCACGGGCGTCGGGTGCGGCTGTGCGTAGTGGCGGAAAGGTGTCGGTTGCGGGAAGCGAGGCCGTCGTTGGCGGTGTCGCGTGCCTTCGTGAATCGAGTGGGGGCGGGGAAAGGAGCAGCGTGCCGCTGCGTCGTGGCCGTTAGCCAGAGGCTGTGCTTTGATAGTTTTGTGGACGGTTCGTGCGAGGCGATTTGTTGCCTGCCCTATGTTTGTTTGTTTGTTGTTTTGGAGACGACGACTGGTTGGTGGCGTGCGCGCGAGCGAAGTGGCGGTGTGCGTTTCCCGTGTCGACTGCCGGCCGGCGACAGGTGCGCCGTCGGTGGGGTGGGTGGCCGGCACAAGTAGGGGCGGCGGCGTCGTTGCGGTGTGTTTGTGTTGTCGGCGACAGCTGTTTGTGCGGTGCGTGTGAATGGTGGTGCAAACGTGTGCTGGCGTTGAGGCTGCGACCGCGGCGTGTTGTTGGTTGATGTTGAACAGCGGCTGTGTGCGGTGGTGGTGTTGCCGCACGTGCATCCGGCCCGGCGCGGAAAGCGCAGTTGCGGCGGCCCTTCGGTGCCAGCCACGTCGCGTGAGCGGCGGGTTGCTCTGGTCGACACGTGGTGCTCTGGTTTGTTGTTTGGTGCCCTTTGGCCGGTGGGTGGTCCGTGTGTCTCGGTATCTGGTCGTGGTCGTGCTGCCCGTTTGTCGGCGTTGTCCTGTGGCTTCGCTTTTGTTTTTGCGGCGTGCCGACGACCCGACGCGACCTTTACACCCAAAGTGTGGCGCCCGAAGGTGAACCAACGTCGTAATCCGACCTGGGCGCTTAAGCTCTAAGCCTAAGCTGAGCGAACCGAACCTGTAGCGTTGCGTAGCGTGAGGTGCGGTGAGGTCAGCCTCAGCGCCAAGTAAGCCAAGCTGTCCGGCCGTGAGGTGGGTGGGTAGGTAGGTGCGGCTGCTGCGGCCACCTGACGCCCGACGTGTGTTTGAATGCTTAACCTAAGTTTGAGGCTTAACCTAACCCAAGTGGCCTTAACCTAACCTAACCTAACCTAACCTCTGACGCCCGACGTGTGTTTGAATGCTTAACCTAAGTTTGACGCTTAACCTAACACCGACCCTTAACCTAACCGAGGTGCCCCTAACCTAACCTTAATGTAACGTAACCTAACCTAACCTCTGACGCCTGACGTGTGTTTTGAATGCTTAACCTAACCCAAGTGCCCTTAACCTAACCCACGTCCACCGAACCTAACCGAGACGTGTGAACCTAATGTCTAACTCGTAACGCGTGATGTTGGCTGTCGTGTGTGCTGACGGCAGATTGGGTTGGTCTGTAGTTGCGGATTTCGGGTTTGCCTCGGGCGAGGGGTTGGCTCGTAAGCGGCGAGGGGCGCTCCGGCGGAGCATGTTGCTTTGCAGGCGGCGCCCGTTTTTGCGGCGGGCACAATTGAAATTGTTGGGAAACGAACGAAAGGGCTGTGAATGTTGGCGGGCGAGAGGAGGAGGACGTGGCCCGACGGCTGCGGGCCGATCGGGAAACGGTGGGAGGGCGATGGGGCGGCGGAGGTGCGTTTGCACGGCCGTCATCGCCGCACGCCTCCGCTTGTGTGGCTGTGGCGCCGGCCGCGCTGGCCGGGCTGCCGCGGCGACGGTGCGGGGCTTTTGCCGAAGGTTTGGCCATTGTGGCCGGTCGCCGGCTGGGGCTGTGGGGGCGGCATTTGGGCGTGGGCGGCGATTCTCGGCGGGCCGACCCAGGCTGTAGCGCGCGGTGGCTGCAGTTTGGCCGTGGTTTGCGGCGCTGCCGTGGCGACTGGTTGGCGACTGTGGTGTGGCTGTGTGTAGCCCCATCCTCGGTGGTTTGAAAGGCGCGGGTGGTTGTGGCGCAGGTGTGGGCTGCTCCGCACAGGCTGTCGGACGTTGGGCGGTAGCAAGCGCGGGAGGCGCGGCGCGGCGGCGCGCAGAGTGGCGGCCGCTCTCTCGGCCGTCCGCGCCCGCCCGCGACACTGGCTGGGCCTGTGCGTCGAGGCGGCTATTCCTCTGCTGTGCGCTCCGCTCGCTGCGTGTCTCCTCTCGCTCTCGCTGCTCGCTGTGTGTTAACGCGCGTCGTCGAAATGGCAGATCAGGCGGCTACGAACGAGACTGCTGCGGCACCCGCCGCCACCGGCACTACGAAGAAGGCAAAGTCTGCGTCGTCTGCGAAGAAGCCGCGCGCCAAGCCTGCGCACCCGCGCACCATCTGAGATGGTGACGGCCGCCATCAAGAGTCTGAAGGAGCGCGGCGGATCGTCGCTGCAGGCGATCAAGAAGTACATTGCCGCGCACTACAAGCTGGACGCGGAGAAGCTGGCGCCGTTTATCAAGAAGTACCTCAAGTCGGCCGTGGTGGCGGGCGAGCTGGTGCAGACGAAGGGGAAGGGCGCGTCCGGCTCTTTCAAGCTTGCCGGCGCCGGCGGCGGGGCGGCTGAGGGCGGCAAGGCTCGTGCTGGCGGTGCCAAGAAGAAGCGCGCCGCTCCGGCCAGCAAGGAGAAGAAGGGCGCCCGTGCGGCCGGCGCAAAGAAGGCTGGTGGCGTGAAGGCGGCGACTGGTCGGAAGGCGGGCGCCGCCAAGAAGGCGTCTGCGGCGTCGGCCGCTCCCGCCGGTGCGAAGAAGGCGGCTGCTGCCAAGCCGGCCAAGGCCAAGTCGCCGTCGAAGGCGAAGAAGGCCGCCAAGGTTCCGACGAAGAAGCCGAAGGCGCCGCGCCCGAAGAAGGCGACGACGCCGTCTAAGGCGAAGGCTTCGCCCAAGAAGAAGAAGTAGAGAGGAATGGGAAAGGAAGGGTTGGCGGTTGACTCCGTCGTCCGCACCCCCCGTCCCCGTCGTCTAGTGGCGCGCAACAGACGCGCGGCCCAAAACGGCCCTTCTCAGGGCCATCAAAGCACGTCGGGAAGGTTTTGATTGTCGTGTTTGTGTTGCGGTGTGGTTGTGTCGTCTGGCGTTTCTGTATGCCCGTGTGTGGATACTGTTTGCGTGCCGTGGTGGTTGGATTGCGGGGGGGGGGTCGGTGGCGGGTGCGGGCGGCGGTAGCGGTTTTGTCGTTGCGGTTGATTGTCGCCGTTTTTTTTTTTTGGTCGCGGCCGGCCGACGGTTGGTTTTGTGTCATGTTGTTTGAATACTTTGGTTGGCCTGCCTGCCGTCTTCTCGGATGTGTCTTGTCTTGTGTGTGTGTTCTTGCAACGGGGGCGGGGGACGTTGAGATGTGGAAAGGGTCGGTGGCGTTGGACGTGCCTGGCTTTTTGTTTCGTTTTCTTTTCGAAACGAAGCGGCGGCCGGCCGTGTGGTTGACGGCGTCGGCCGATGGGTATTGTGCGCTTTGAGCGCCGCGCCGGGGAGGCATGATGTTGATTGTTGCGCGCGCCAGCAAGCTGGCAGGGGAGAGCGGCTGTGGCGGACGGACGGGAAGTGGAAGTGGTGTTTTGTCTTTGGTTCTGTGGTTGTGGGGCGAGAGGCGACCGACAAAGTTTGCTCGCGACGGAGTGATGTTAGTGGCCCTTAAAAGGGCCGTTTTGTTTGTTGCGTGCGTGGGCGGTGCCCAGCGGCTGGCGCGGTGTTTAGGCGCGCTCGCCGCGGATGCGGCGCGCGAGCTGGATGTCCTTGGGCATGATGGTGACGCGCTTGGCGTGGATTGCGCACAGGTTGGTGTCTTCGAAGAGGCCGACGAGGTAGGCCTCGCTGGCCTCCTGCAGGGCCATGACCGCGGAGCTCTGGAAGCGCAGGTCGGTCTTGAAGTCCTGGGCGATCTCGCGCACTAGGCGCTGGAATGGCAGCTTGCGGATGAGCAGCTCTGTGCTCTTCTGGTAGCGCCTGATTTCTCGCAGGGCGACGGTGCCCGGCCTGTAGCGGTGGGGCTTCTTGACGCCGCCGGTGGCGGGCGCGCTCTTCCTCGCCGCCTTGGTGGCGAGCTGTTTGCGCGGCGCCTTTCCGCCGGTGGACTTGCGGGCCGTTTGCTTTGTGCGGGCCATAGCGGTAGCGGTTAGCGGAGCGGCGTGGAGGCGAGCGAGGTGCTGCGTCGGGTGCTGCCTTGACGACACGGGCGCGCGCCAGCCACCGTGGTGCGCTTATATGCCCTCGGTTGCGCGTGGTGGGGGGAGGGCGGGCCAGAGTCTATATAGGGGGGCTGGCGCGTGCGCCGGGCGCAGACCGTAGCCGACTCGCTAGCGCCGGGTGAGGAGCCAGCCGCTGCAGCAGACGCTTTGCTTGCCTTGAGCTTTTTGAGGATTTAGAAGAGATGACTGGCCGCGGCAAGGGAGGAAAGGGGCTCGGCAAGGGTGGCGCCAAGCGGCACCGCAAGGTGTTGCGCGACAACATCCAGGGCATCACGAAGCCCGCGATCCGCCGCCTGGCTCGCAGGGGCGGCGTGAAGCGCATCTCTGGTCTGATCTACGAGGAGACCCGCGGAGTGCTGAAGGTGTTCCTGGAGAACGTGATCCGCGACGCGGTGACGTACACTGAGCACGCCAAGCGCAAGACTGTGACGGCCATGGACGTGGTGTACGCCCTGAAGAGGCAGGGGCGCACCCTGTACGGTTTCGGCGGTTAGGCGCGTCGCAGCCGGTGTGCTGTGCCGCGTTGGCCTTCCCGCGGCCGTGGGAGAGACGAAAACGGCCCTTTTCAGGGCCACCACACTGTTCGGAAATTGAAAAGTGCGAAAGAGTCTGTGTTGTTGCTGCGTGTGTTGCCTGCCTGCCTTGTTTCTTTCATTCTTCATTTCGTTTGCGTTTGACTGACGTGACGTGACTGGGAGAAAGGAAAGGAAGCGGGTCTTGTGGCTGTGTGTGTGTGTGTGTGTGTGTGTGTGTGTGTGTGTGTGTGTGTGCGTGCGCGCGCGCGCGAGAGAGGGCGTTGTGTGTTTGTTTTGTTTATCGATCGATGGAGACGCCGGGCTGTGTGTTGTTGTTGTTGTTGTTGTTGTTGTTGTGCGAGAGGCGGTGAATATTTGCGTGGTTTTGGCTGTGTGTTTGCGGCGGCGTTGGAGTTGCCGAGGCAAGGCGTGCCCATAGGCGGCCGGATCAGCTGTTTCGTTTGTATGGGGCGCGCGGGAGTGGAGGGCGGTGTGTCGACACGCTCGTTTAACAGTTGGTGATTATTGCTGTCGTTGTCGTTTGGAAGGCGACTGTGCGTGCGTGGAGGTGCTTGAGGCAAACGAAAAACAAAAGAGAAACGTGTGTGTGGCCACACGGGCTGTGGACGACAAGATGGCGGCGGCTCTTCTTGTTGTTCTTCTCTCTTTCCTTTAGTCCTCTACCGTTAGAGGGGGAGTTGGTGGAGGTTATTGTCGCCTGTGGACATTTGCTCCTCTTTTCTGTGTGTTGTTCTTATCTTTGGTAGTGTGCTTTTTCGGACGTTGCTGTTTGTTGAGAGTGATTATGTGTTCTGTTTGTGCTACTGCTGGAGTAGCGACTCGGGTCTTGCACATCTGTCCCTGTGGTGTTCATATTGCCCAAGGGTCAAGACGTAATAGTCATTTTCTGAATTCCGCGCGGTGGCGTAGAACGCTTGTGCCAGGGCGCGGAATCGTGTTGTGGGTGGTTGTAGGCAGGTCTGCCGCGGGGACGTGTAAGGCCCGTCGTAGAGCGCTCTGCTTTGGACCCTTCTGTAGGCGATGCATCGTCGACCTGGCTGCATAGCCCCTATAGAGGGCGCGCATATTTCCAGTATCGCTACCCCTGTTGCGGGGTCGAGGGAACAGGGGTACAGGATCTGCATCCTGGCGTGAGCGTTTGTGCCAAGTTGCCCTATGTGACACTTCGATGTCAGGCGTGACACCGAGGTACCTCGCAGAATATCTGCCCCTGCAATCGTAGCAGTTGGTATGGTCTTCTTGCCGGCGGCGGCTGTGGAAGTGAAGTTAAGTTAAAGTAAAGTAAAGTAAAGCAAAGCGCGGCGAGGACGACTGAAATTTTGCTTTGGACGTAGGTTTGTGTGGTGGCCCTGAAAAGGGCCGATTGTTGTGAGCCGAGCCGGGCCGGCAAAGCGCGTTGCGTGCAGGGGAGCACACGCAGCGCTGCTGGGCGGCGGGTCCGCGTGCCGATTGCCTGGCCTCTCTGTTTAGGCCTTCTTCTCGGTCTTCTTTGGCAGCAGGACGGCCTGGATGTTGGGCAGGACACCACCCTGTGCGATGGTGACGCCCGACAGGAGCTTGTTGAGCTCCTCGTCGTTGCGGATGGCAAGCTGCAGGTGGCGCGGGATGATGCGCGTCTTCTTGTTGTCGCGGGCCGCGTTTCCGGCCAGCTCGAGCACCTCAGCCGCGAGGTACTCCATGACGGCGGCGAGGTAGACGGGCGCCCCGGCGCCGACGCGCTCGGCGTAGTTTCCCTTGCGCAGGAGGCGGTGGATTCTGCCGACCGGGAACTGGAGCCCGGCCCTGCTTGAGCGGGACTTTGACTTGCCCTTGACTTTGCCTCCCTTTCCGCGTCCGGACATGGCGATGCGCTGTGGTGTAAAAAAACGAGACGAGACGAAGGACGGTGCGAGCCGCAGCGAGTCGAGCAGCGGAGTGGCGGCGCCGCCAGGGGTGGGGGTCCTTTATGCTCTCGGGTGCGGCGGCCGGTTGCGCTCGCGGCCCATTGGTCGGCGGCCGCAGCGGGGCGAGCTGGTAAAGGTGCGGCGGCGGGGCGCGCTGGGTGCCACTGTGTGGGGAGACGCTGACTAGAGCGGAGCGCTTGCTGCTGGTGTTGCTGCCGTACGTTCTTGTTTGTTTGCGATGCCGCCCAAGACTAGCGGGAAGGCCGCCAAGAAGGCTGGCAAGGCGCAGAAGAACATTTCGAAGGGCGACAAGAAGAAGAAGCGCAAGAGGAAGGAGAGCTATGCCATCTACATCTACAAGGTGCTGAAGCAGGTGCACCCTGACACGGGCATCTCGTCGAAGGCGATGAGCATCATGAACAGCTTCGTGAACGACATTTTCGAGCGCATCGCGGCCGAGGCGTCTCGCCTGGCGCACTACAACAAGCGCTCGACCATCACGTCCCGCGAGATCCAGACCGCTGTGCGGCTGTTGCTGCCTGGCGAGCTGGCCAAGCACGCCGTGAGCGAGGGCACGAAGGCGGTGACCAAGTACACGAGCTCCAAGTAAGGAGGTGGCTCTGGAATGGAAGGAGATCCTCCGTTGCGAGAGCGGCAAAACGGCCCTTTTCAGGGCCACCAAATGGCCTTTGCGGGAAGGGCGGAATTGTTGTTGTTGTTGTTTTTGTTTTGTTTTGTGTGTGAGTGGGTGGACGGTGGCAATAGCTACCGCTTTGGTTGCGACGCGACGGGGTGGGGTGGCCGATGCGATGAATAATTTGATTGTTTATGGGGCGCGTCGCGTGTCGCGTGTTGCGGGGTGCGGCCACGGTGTGACGTGGAATGGAGGCACGTGCGCACAAGTCGTTGTCTGCGAGGGGGGGGGGGGGAAGTGCGATCGGTGATGTGCCCTTTGGATGGAGGTGCCGGTTAGTTACGTGACGGGTGGAAACGACACGCGATTGTTGGGAATGTCAGTGTGTAACGACGGCCGTTTGCGGGTCGGTTTGCACGCCATATATGGCGAGGGTGAAATGTGTCTGTAAATGCAGCGTGGAGGCGTGTGAGTGACGTTTAAATGTGAACGCGCATTGAGACACACCACTGTGTATTGCATTGTACGGGCGACACGCACGATGATATGTACCTTTCCCCCGACTCTGATTTCGATAGTCGTGTCTGACCGACTGTGTCTGCTTGTGTGCGTACGACGCACGCACACCGACGTCGTCATTGAAGATGCATGCTCGCGTGTCCAGTGCAGTACAGTAGAGTAAGCGCGACGCTAGAAGACGACGGTCGCTTTGGCGAATGTGCGTACACGTGTTTGTGTGTATGTCGGTGATGTGGTCCGATCCGTCGCCTCTGGGAAACTGTCGATCGGCGCGGTACACCGGACGTCTTGAACACCCGTCATACCGTCATACCGTCATACCGTTGGTACACCGTCGCGCTGAGAACGGTTACCGAAAGGTGAACGAACCTCTGATCGGTCGAATGTCTGGGCAGAACGTGAGGAGAGAATGGTGGAGGAAAGGACAGAGGGGAAAAAACAAATATATATATAGAGAGAGAGAGAGAGAGAGAGAGAGAGAGAAAACGGAAAAAAAACCAAACAAAACGGAGAAACGCAGTGTAGAGCAACGGAACGTTCCCGTGTCGGAGGTGTATTGTAGCCGCACTGAAATGCGCGTAACGGCGCGGCGGCAAGTGTCTGCCGTGGTGAACGTTACCTTTGACGGCTGAATTGTGCGTTGCGTTGCTTTGCTTTCCCGGATGTGTATGTAACGTAACGTTCGTTGAGATGGTTCTGAGGAAGAATGTACGACAGTGCCCGTGCCGTCTATGTTCGTGTGCAAAGCCATTGTGTGTGTGTGTGTGTGTGTGTGTGTTGTTTTGAGAATTGCGTCCGGGAATGGCGGTGGGCGTGCCCTGCATGTGGCCCGGAAGGCTGTTCGTTTCGCGGTAGTGTGTGGACAGGGGAGGGGCACGCGTAACGCTGCTGGCATGGCATGGCATGGCATTCGGGAGATGGGAGGGGGCAAACGAAGAAAACAAGACGCGGAGGCTATAAAGACGGGGAGGGGCGCGGTGTGGGTGGCTTGCGCTGCGCTCGGCTGGCGCGTGCGGCGTTGTTTTTGTGCAAAAGAAGAGAAAACGAATGGGTTGCCGGGAGGGGGCCGTTGTGGTGTAGCCGCAGACGCGGCTGTCAGTGAACGTGGTGAGACCGAGGGATGCGGGAGGGGCGGGGGCGGGGAAGACGCTAGAAGAAGGAGAAAAACGCTGCTGCAACCAACATAAAATGAGGCCCTTTGTAACCTGCCAGCAACAAAACAACAACAAAAAAAAAAAAAGGCGTCTATCAACATTGAATGTAAATGGAAATGGACCCAAGTGTAACCTCCCCGCACAAATAGTCGTAAGTAAGTGAGTGAGTGAGTGAGTGAGTGAGTGAGTGAGTGAATGATGATAAAAATGTGCCAGAATGTTGTTAACGTCCCTAGAAAATGAACGAACGAAGATTGATGAGAAACGCGCGATAATATGATGAATGGAAATAATGAACCATGAACATCTCAACAGACATAATTGAAAACCCGATAAACGTTGTAAGGGCAGCGCTGGCTGACCTTCGGCCCTGTGTATTCTGAAACGCCCCCCTTTGAACAACAATGTATACAAAACTGTGCTTAAACTGACACACAATATTTTGAGCGCAACGCAATCTGACTATCAAAGATCCCTGCAAAAGAATGGCCCTGAGTAACATTAAAGTACACCTGTCGGAAATCACTTACCTCACAAAAATCTTCATTACTCGAACTACTGCAATACAGCGAGCACCACTGCTGCCAGCTAAATAAGAGATTCCAAACTACGGAGGGCACTAACTACCGATAGGGATAGTTAGCAAAGTAAAGATGTTTAATAGAGAACAACAAACAATGTATTTACCCTTAATATCATCACCAGTCATAATATATGTAATTTGAAACGTCCGCCATCTCTGTCCTCACATGCACCAGTGCTGGCGGCTCACCCCTAACTGCGCAACGCTACGCGCTGTTCACATCCAGCTATAGCAGTTCATGACAACAACAATGCAAACTAGCCACAGACTGCACACAGCACAGGCAGTGATTTTCACGCGGAGCGCTACGTGGCATTACCAATATAAAAATCTAAACAAACAGCGTACGTACAAATTAGAATAAAAAGAGCAAAAGATCGTTACGTCAAAAAAAAAAAAAAAAAAAACAAAAAAGACAAAAGAGAAAAAACAAACTGCATCTATATGTGCTCTTAACTGTAGATACCTGTACACAGCGTCGTGCAATGAATGCCGGCTCACATTTAATTTTGATTGTTGGAGGAAATGCGTAGGAAATATTATTTAAATGGAAATGAATGGTTGTACTTTAAAAAAGTTTGTTTGGAAACAAAGTATTATTGGGGCATTTTGTTGTGAAGAAAATAGTTACAATTGACATACAGTATTAGATTTGCGCAATGCAGCTTCATTACCTTACCTGTAATAACAGTATGCATCGTCCCGAACGGAGACCAGAGTCGCGAGAAGAGCACGCCGCCGCCCGCTCAGTACAACCGTCCACTCGCTAATACTGTCGACTGACTACTACCTCTCCCGACCCGCCACATATAGATGACAACTGTTCCTGCCGACCCGCTACGTGCTACTAGTGTCGTGTGGCGCAGACTAGCGACGATAAGAAACGCTCTGGTCAGAGATTGTGTCGTGCCTCGCCATCGCTGGTAATGAGTACATACGTGTTTCAGCGCGCGTACCGGAAGACGCAGTGCGGAGCCAGAGACTGTGTTGTCGAGGCCGTCGACGCAGTGCATGTCGGTCGGTCGAGTGCGTGCGGGAGGGCAGAGAGGCAGCGTCGGCACGGAGATGCACGCACGGGGGCTGCGGCGTGGCGCGTTTGCGGTAGGCGCCTTTGGTGGCAACGGCCGGGACAAGCAGCGGTGTATGGTGTGGTGCGGGCCGGACAGGGGCGGAGGAGGAGGAGGAGGCGGCGCGACGATGGCATTGGGGCGGAAACGGGGACGGGGACGGCGACGGCGGATGTTGAGAGGCGTCACGCGCGGACCGACACAGACGCACAGATAGATAGGTAGGAAGAAGAAGAAGGGGCGGCTGGTGAGTGAGTGCAATTTAGGCGGTAGACACAAGAGGTCGGCACGGCATTTGCGTGATGTGGCGTTGTGACGGGGTGTGCTCGCTTGCCTCGTTTTGTTGATGCGCGCAGGAAGATGTGCAGAGCAGCGGCGGGCGGCTCGGCTCGGTTCGGTTTGGCCCGGCGGGCCGCGCTGTTGTCGCGGACGTGAGCGCCCCCTGGCGGGTGGCCGGAGGCGGCGCGGCGTGTTGGACGTGTGGCTGGCGGCAGTGCACAATTGCGAGTGGCTGGCGGTGTGGCGGTTGGCGCGTCGGGCGGCCGAGAGAGAGGAGAGGTATGTGTTTGCGGGCGCCTTTGCTGCGCGGCGTCGTGCAGGGCGGGCGGGCGGGCGGGCGCCTGTCGACTGTGTGTGTGTGTGTGTGTGTGTGTGTGTGTGGCGAATTGGCGGCGTTGTGCTCCGGCCGAAGGCGTCTGGAGAGGAGAGTTGGTCGTGATGTCATGTCGCGCCGTGTCATGTTTGCGAAACGGCTGCCGAGAGGTGTGGTGGTAGCGAGCCGGTCGGTGTCGGTGCGATGGGAATGTGCGTTTGGCGGTTTCGGTGTGCTTTTTGCGGCGTGAGAGTGGGGCGGGCGGGCAGGCTTGCTGTTGTTGGTTCCTTGTGTCTTGTGTGTAGCTTGATGGCAACGTGGAAGGGCGCCGGTTTCGAGCCGTGCGTGTGGTTGTCGACGTTGACTGGTTGGGGTGTGCCGTTGCACGTGCATGTTTGGGTCGTTGGTGTGGTTTTGGCTGGCTGGCTGGCTGGCTGGCTGTGTGTGTGTACGACGGGAAGGGGGAGGCGGCGGTGGATAGTGCAGTAGTTGTGTCGTTGGCACGGGCGTCGGGTGCGGCTGTGCGTAGTGGCGGAAAGGTGTCGGTTGCGGGAAGCGAGGCCGTCGTTGGCGGTGTCGCGTGCCTTCGTGAATCGAGTGGGGGCGGGGAAAGGAGCAGCGTGCCGCTGCGTCGTGGCCGTTAGCCAGAGGCTGTGCTTTGATAGTTTTGTGGACGGTTCGTGCGAGGCGATTTGTTGCCTGCCCTATGTTTGTTTGTTTGTTGTTTTGGAGACGACGACTGGTTGGTGGCGTGCGCGCGAGCGAAGTGGCGGTGTGCGTTTCCCGTGTCGACTGCCGGCCGGCGACAGGTGCGCCGTCGGTGGGGTGGGTGGCCGGCACAAGTAGGGGCGGCGGCGTCGTTGCGGTGTGTTTGTGTTGTCGGCGACAGCTGTTTGTGCGGTGCGTGTGAATGGTGGTGCAAACGTGTGCTGGCGTTGAGGCTGCGACCGCGGCGTGTTGTTGGTTGATGTTGAACAGCGGCTGTGTGCGGTGGTGGTGTTGCCGCACGTGCATCCGGCCCGGCGCGGAAAGCGCAGTTGCGGCGGCCCTTCGGTGCCAGCCACGTCGCGTGAGCGGCGGGTTGCTCTGGTCGACACGTGGTGCTCTGGTTTGTTGTTTGGTGCCCTTTGGCCGGTGGGTGGTCCGTGTGTCTCGGTATCTGGTCGTGGTCGTGCTGCCCGTTTGTCGGCGTTGTCCTGTGGCTTCGCTTTTGTTTTTGCGGCGTGCCGACGACCCGACGCGACCTTTACACCCAAAGTGTGGCGCCCGAAGGTGAACCAACGTCGTAATCCGACCTGGGCGCTTAAGCTCTAAGCCTAAGCTGAGCGAACCGAACCTGTAGCGTTGCGTAGCGTGAGGTGCGGTGAGGTCAGCCTCAGCGCCAAGTAAGCCAAGCTGTCCGGCCGTGAGGTGGGTGGGTAGGTAGGTGCGGCTGCTGCGGCCACCTGACGCCCGACGTGTGTTTGAATGCTTAACCTAAGTTTGAGGCTTAACCTAACCCAAGTGGCCTTAACCTAACCTAACCTAACCTAACCTCTGACGCCCGACGTGTGTTTGAATGCTTAACCTAAGTTTGACGCTTAACCTAACACCGACCCTTAACCTAACCGAGGTGCCCCTAACCTAACCTTAATGTAACGTAACCTAACCTAACCTCTGACGCCTGACGTGTGTTTTGAATGCTTAACCTAACCCAAGTGCCCTTAACCTAACCCACGTCCACCGAACCTAACCGAGACGTGTGAACCTAATGTCTAACTCGTAACGCGTGATGTTGGCTGTCGTGTGTGCTGACGGCAGATTGGGTTGGTCTGTAGTTGCGGATTTCGGGTTTGCCTCGGGCGAGGGGTTGGCTCGTAAGCGGCGAGGGGCGCTCCGGCGGAGCATGTTGCTTTGCAGGCGGCGCCCGTTTTTGCGGCGGGCACAATTGAAATTGTTGGGAAACGAACGAAAGGGCTGTGAATGTTGGCGGGCGAGAGGAGGAGGACGTGGCCCGACGGCTGCGGGCCGATCGGGAAACGGTGGGAGGGCGATGGGGCGGCGGAGGTGCGTTTGCACGGCCGTCATCGCCGCACGCCTCCGCTTGTGTGGCTGTGGCGCCGGCCGCGCTGGCCGGGCTGCCGCGGCGACGGTGCGGGGCTTTTGCCGAAGGTTTGGCCATTGTGGCCGGTCGCCGGCTGGGGCTGTGGGGGCGGCATTTGGGCGTGGGCGGCGATTCTCGGCGGGCCGACCCAGGCTGTAGCGCGCGGTGGCTG
Organism: Schistocerca cancellata; assembly: GCF_023864275.1. Lineage (NCBI taxonomy): Eukaryota > Metazoa > Arthropoda > Insecta > Orthoptera > Acrididae > Schistocerca > Schistocerca cancellata. The sequence continues at coordinate 40,091 of NW_026046869.1, forward strand.
CAGTTTGGCCGTGGTTTGCGGCGCTGCCGTGGCGACTGGTTGGCGACTGTGGTGTGGCTGTGTGTAGCCCCATCCTCGGTGGTTTGAAAGGCGCGGGTGGTTGTGGCGCAGGTGTGGGGCTGCTCCGCACAGGCTGTCGGACGTTGGGCGGTAGCAAGCGCGGGAGGCGCGGCGCGGCGGCGCGCAGAGTGGCGGCCGCTCTCTCGGCCGTCCGCGCCCGCCCGCGACACTGGCTGGGCCTGTGCGTCGAGGCGGCTATTCCTCTGCTGTGCGCTCCGCTCGCTGCGTGTCTCCTCTCGCTCTCGCTGCTCGCTGTGTGTTAACGCGCGTCGTCGAAATGGCAGATCAGGCGGCTACGAACGAGACTGCTGCGGCACCCGCCGCCACCGGCACTACGAAGAAGGCAAAGTCTGCGTCGTCTGCGAAGAAGCCGCGCGCCAAGCCTGCGCACCCGCGCACCTCTGAGATGGTGACGGCCGCCATCAAGAGTCTGAAGGAGCGCGGCGGATCGTCGCTGCAGGCGATCAAGAAGTACATTGCCGCGCACTACAAGCTGGACGCGGAGAAGCTGGCGCCGTTTATCAAGAAGTACCTCAAGTCGGCCGTGGTGGCGGGCGAGCTGGTGCAGACGAAGGGGAAGGGCGCGTCCGGCTCTTTCAAGCTTGCCGGCGCCGGCGGCGGGGCGGCTGAGGGCGGCAAGGCTCGTGCTGGCGGTGCCAAGAAGAAGCGCGCCGCTCCGGCCAGCAAGGAGAAGAAGGGCGCCCGTGCGGCCGGCGCAAAGAAGGCTGGTGGCGTGAAGGCGGCGACTGGTCGGAAGGCGGGCGCCGCCAAGAAGGCGTCTGCGGCGTCGGCCGCTCCCGCCGGTGCGAAGAAGGCGGCTGCTGCCAAGCCGGCCAAGGCCAAGTCGCCGTCGAAGGCGAAGAAGGCCGCCAAGGTTCCGACGAAGAAGCCGAAGGCGCCGCGCCCGAAGAAGGCGACGACGCCGTCTAAGGCGAAGGCTTCGCCCAAGAAGAAGAAGTAGAGAGGAATGGGAAAGGAAGGGTTGGCGGTTGACTCCGTCGTCCGCACCCCCCGTCCCCGTCGTCTAGTGGCGCGCAACAGACGCGCGGCCCAAAACGGCCCTTCTCAGGGCCATCAAAGCACGTCGGGAAGGTTTTGATTGTCGTGTTTGTGTTGCGGTGTGGTTGTGTCGTCTGGCGTTTCTGTATGCCCGTGTGTGGATACTGTTTGCGTGCCGTGGTGGTTGGATTGCGGGGGGGGGGTCGGTGGCGGGTGCGGGCGGCGGTAGCGGTTTTGTCGTTGCGGTTGATTGTCGCCGTTTTTTTTTTTTGGTCGCGGCCGGCCGACGGTTGGTTTTGTGTCATGTTGTTTGAATACTTTGGTTGGCCTGCCTGCCGTCTTCTCGGATGTGTCTTGTCTTGTGTGTGTGTTCTTGCAACGGGGGCGGGGGACGTTGAGATGTGGAAAGGGTCGGTGGCGTTGGACGTGCCTGGCTTTTTGTTTCGTTTTCTTTTCGAAACGAAGCGGCGGCCGGCCGTGTGGTTGACGGCGTCGGCCGATGGGTATTGTGCGCTTTGAGCGCCGCGCCGGGGAGGCATGATGTTGATTGTTGCGCGCGCCAGCAAGCTGGCAGGGGAGAGCGGCTGTGGCGGACGGACGGGAAGTGGAAGTGGTGTTTTGTCTTTGGTTCTGTGGTTGTGGGGCGAGAGGCGACCGACAAAGTTTGCTCGCGACGGAGTGATGTTAGTGGCCCTTAAAAGGGCCGTTTTGTTTGTTGCGTGCGTGGGCGGTGCCCAGCGGCTGGCGCGGTGTTTAGGCGCGCTCGCCGCGGATGCGGCGCGCGAGCTGGATGTCCTTGGGCATGATGGTGACGCGCTTGGCGTGGATTGCGCACAGGTTGGTGTCTTCGAAGAGGCCGACGAGGTAGGCCTCGCTGGCCTCCTGCAGGGCCATGACCGCGGAGCTCTGGAAGCGCAGGTCGGTCTTGAAGTCCTGGGCGATCTCGCGCACTAGGCGCTGGAATGGCAGCTTGCGGATGAGCAGCTCTGTGCTCTTCTGGTAGCGCCTGATTTCTCGCAGGGCGACGGTGCCCGGCCTGTAGCGGTGGGGCTTCTTGACGCCGCCGGTGGCGGGCGCGCTCTTCCTCGCCGCCTTGGTGGCGAGCTGTTTGCGCGGCGCCTTTCCGCCGGTGGACTTGCGGGCCGTTTGCTTTGTGCGGGCCATAGCGGTAGCGGTTAGCGGAGCGGCGTGGAGGCGAGCGAGGTGCTGCGTCGGGTGCTGCCTTGACGACACGGGCGCGCGCCAGCCACCGTGGTGCGCTTATATGCCCTCGGTTGCGCGTGGTGGGGGGAGGGCGGGCCAGAGTCTATATAGGGGGGCTGGCGCGTGCGCCGGGCGCAGACCGTAGCCGACTCGCTAGCGCCGGGTGAGGAGCCAGCCGCTGCAGCAGACGCTTTGCTTGCCTTGAGCTTTTTGAGGATTTAGAAGAGATGACTGGCCGCGGCAAGGGAGGAAAGGGGCTCGGCAAGGGTGGCGCCAAGCGGCACCGCAAGGTGTTGCGCGACAACATCCAGGGCATCACGAAGCCCGCGATCCGCCGCCTGGCTCGCAGGGGCGGCGTGAAGCGCATCTCTGGTCTGATCTACGAGGAGACCCGCGGAGTGCTGAAGGTGTTCCTGGAGAACGTGATCCGCGACGCGGTGACGTACACTGAGCACGCCAAGCGCAAGACTGTGACGGCCATGGACGTGGTGTACGCCCTGAAGAGGCAGGGGCGCACCCTGTACGGTTTCGGCGGTTAGGCGCGTCGCAGCCGGTGTGCTGTGCCGCGTTGGCCTTCCCGCGGCCGTGGGAGAGACGAAAACGGCCCTTTTCAGGGCCACCACACTGTTCGGAAATTGAAAAGTGCGAAAGAGTCTGTGTTGTTGCTGCGTGTGTTGCCTGCCTGCCTTGTTTCTTTCATTCTTCATTTCGTTTGCGTTTGACTGACGTGACGTGACTGGGAGAAAGGAAAGGAAGCGGGTCTTGTGGCTGTGTGTGTGTGTGTGTGTGTGTGTGTGTGTGTGTGTGTGTGTGCGTGCGCGCGCGCGCGAGAGAGGGCGTTGTGTGTTTGTTTTGTTTATCGATCGATGGAGACGCCGGGCTGTGTGTTGTTGTTGTTGTTGTTGTTGTTGTTGTGCGAGAGGCGGTGAATATTTGCGTGGTTTTGGCTGTGTGTTTGCGGCGGCGTTGGAGTTGCCGAGGCAAGGCGTGCCCATAGGCGGCCGGATCAGCTGTTTCGTTTGTATGGGGCGCGCGGGAGTGGAGGGCGGTGTGTCGACACGCTCGTTTAACAGTTGGTGATTATTGCTGTCGTTGTCGTTTGGAAGGCGACTGTGCGTGCGTGGAGGTGCTTGAGGCAAACGAAAAACAAAAGAGAAACGTGTGTGTGGCCACACGGGCTGTGGACGACAAGATGGCGGCGGCTCTTCTTGTTGTTCTTCTCTCTTTCCTTTAGTCCTCTACCGTTAGAGGGGGAGTTGGTGGAGGTTATTGTCGCCTGTGGACATTTGCTCCTCTTTTCTGTGTGTTGTTCTTATCTTTGGTAGTGTGCTTTTTCGGACGTTGCTGTTTGTTGAGAGTGATTATGTGTTCTGTTTGTGCTACTGCTGGAGTAGCGACTCGGGTCTTGCACATCTGTCCCTGTGGTGTTCATATTGCCCAAGGGTCAAGACGTAATAGTCATTTTCTGAATTCCGCGCGGTGGCGTAGAACGCTTGTGCCAGGGCGCGGAATCGTGTTGTGGGTGGTTGTAGGCAGGTCTGCCGCGGGGACGTGTAAGGCCCGTCGTAGAGCGCTCTGCTTTGGACCCTTCTGTAGGCGATGCATCGTCGACCTGGCTGCATAGCCCCTATAGAGGGCGCGCATATTTCCAGTATCGCTACCCCTGTTGCGGGGTCGAGGGAACAGGGGTACAGGATCTGCATCCTGGCGTGAGCGTTTGTGCCAAGTTGCCCTATGTGACACTTCGATGTCAGGCGTGACACCGAGGTACCTCGCAGAATATCTGCCCCTGCAATCGTAGCAGTTGGTATGGTCTTCTTGCCGGCGGCGGCTGTGGAAGTGAAGTTAAGTTAAAGTAAAGTAAAGTAAAGCAAAGCGCGGCGAGGACGACTGAAATTTTGCTTTGGACGTAGGTTTGTGTGGTGGCCCTGAAAAGGGCCGATTGTTGTGAGCCGAGCCGGGCCGGCAAAGCGCGTTGCGTGCAGGGGAGCACGCAGCGCTGCTGGGCGGCGGGTCCGCGTGCCGATTGCCTGGCCTCTCTGTTTAGGCCTTCTTCTCGGTCTTCTTTGGCAGCAGGACGGCCTGGATGTTGGGCAGGACACCACCCTGTGCGATGGTGACGCCCGACAGGAGCTTGTTGAGCTCCTCGTCGTTGCGGATGGCAAGCTGCAGGTGGCGCGGGATGATGCGCGTCTTCTTGTTGTCGCGGGCCGCGTTTCCGGCCAGCTCGAGCACCTCAGCCGCGAGGTACTCCATGACGGCGGCGAGGTAGACGGGCGCCCCGGCGCCGACGCGCTCGGCGTAGTTTCCCTTGCGCAGGAGGCGGTGGATTCTGCCGACCGGGAACTGGAGCCCGGCCCTGCTTGAGCGGGACTTTGACTTGCCCTTGACTTTGCCTCCCTTTCCGCGTCCGGACATGGCGATGCGCTGTGGTGTAAAAAAACGAGACGAGACGAAGGACGGTGCGAGCCGCAGCGAGTCGAGCAGCGGAGTGGCGGCGCCGCCAGGGGTGGGGGTCCTTTATGCTCTCGGGTGCGGCGGCCGGTTGCGCTCGCGGCCCATTGGTCGGCGGCCGCAACGGGGCGAGCTGGTAAAGGTGCGGCGGCGGGGCGCGCTGGGTGCCACTGTGTGGGGAGACGCTGACTAGAGCGGAGCGCTTGCTGCTGGTGTTGCTGCCGTACGTTCTTGTTTGTTTGCGATGCCGCCCAAGACTAGCGGGAAGGCCGCCAAGAAGGCTGGCAAGGCGCAGAAGAACATTTCGAAGGGCGACAAGAAGAAGAAGCGCAAGAGGAAGGAGAGCTATGCCATCTACATCTACAAGGTGCTGAAGCAGGTGCACCCTGACACGGGCATCTCGTCGAAGGCGATGAGCATCATGAACAGCTTCGTGAACGACATTTTCGAGCGCATCGCGGCCGAGGCGTCTCGCCTGGCGCACTACAACAAGCGCTCGACCATCACGTCCCGCGAGATCCAGACCGCTGTGCGGCTGTTGCTGCCTGGCGAGCTGGCCAAGCACGCCGTGAGCGAGGGCACGAAGGCGGTGACCAAGTACACGAGCTCCAAGTAAGGAGGTGGCTCTGGAATGGAAGGAGATCCTCCGTTGCGAGAGCGGCAAAACGGCCCTTTTCAGGGCCACCAAATGGCCTTTGCGGGAAGGGCGGAATTGTTGTTGTTGTTGTTTTTGTTTTGTTTTGTGTGTGAGTGGGTGGACGGTGGCAATAGCTACCGCTTTGGTTGCGACGCGACGGGGTGGGGTGGCCGATGCGATGAATAATTTGATTGTTTATGGGGCGCGTCGCGTGTCGCGTGTTGCGGGGTGCGGCCACGGTGTGACGTGGAATGGAGGCACGTGCGCACAAGTCGTTGTCTGCGAGGGGGGGGGGGGGAAGTGCGATCGGTGATGTGCCCTTTGGATGGAGGTGCCGGTTAGTTACGTGACGGGTGGAAACGACACGCGATTGTTGGGAATGTCAGTGTGTAACGACGGCCGTTTGCGGGTCGGTTTGCACGCCATATATGGCGAGGGTGAAATGTGTCTGTAAATGCAGCGTGGAGGCGTGTGAGTGACGTTTAAATGTGAACGCGCATTGAGACACACCACTGTGTATTGCATTGTACGGGCGACACGCACGATGATATGTACCTTTCCCCCGACTCTGATTTCGATAGTCGTGTCTGACCGACTGTGTCTGCTTGTGTGCGTACGACGCACGCACACCGACGTCGTCATTGAAGATGCATGCTCGCGTGTCCAGTGCAGTACAGTAGAGTAAGCGCGACGCTAGAAGACGACGGTCGCTTTGGCGAATGTGCGTACACGTGTTTGTGTGTATGTCGGTGATGTGGTCCGATCCGTCGCCTCTGGGAAACTGTCGATCGGCGCGGTACACCGGACGTCTTGAACACCCGTCATACCGTCATACCGTCATACCGTTGGTACACCGTCGCGCTGAGAACGGTTACCGAAAGGTGAACGAACCTCTGATCGGTCGAATGTCTGGGCAGAACGTGAGGAGAGAATGGTGGAGGAAAGGACAGAGGGGAAAAAACAAATATATATATAGAGAGAGAGAGAGAGAGAGAGAGAGAGAGAGAGAAACGGAAAAAAAACCAAACAAAACGGAGAAACGCAGTGTAGAGCAACGGAACGTTCCCGTGTCGGAGGTGTATTGTAGCCGCACTGAAATGCGCGTAACGGCGCGGCGGCAAGTGTCTGCCGTGGTGAACGTTACCTTTGACGGCTGAATTGTGCGTTGCGTTGCTTTGCTTTCCCGGATGTGTATGTAACGTAACGTTCGTTGAGATGGTTCTGAGGAAGAATGTACGACAGTGCCCGTGCCGTCTATGTTCGTGTGCAAAGCCATTGTGTGTGTGTGTGTGTGTGTGTGTGTTGTTTTGAGAATTGCGTCCGGGAATGGCGGTGGGCGTGCCCTGCATGTGGCCCGGAAGGCTGTTCGTTTCGCGGTAGTGTGTGGACAGGGGAGGGGCACGCGTAACGCTGCTGGCATGGCATGGCATGGCATTCGGGAGATGGGAGGGGGCAAACGAAGAAAACAAGACGCGGAGGCTATAAAGACGGGGAGGGGCGCGGTGTGGGTGGCTTGCGCTGCGCTCGGCTGGCGCGTGCGGCGTTGTTTTTGTGCAAAAGAAGAGAAAACGAATGGGTTGCCGGGAGGGGGCCGTTGTGGTGTAGCCGCAGACGCGGCTGTCAGTGAACGTGGTGAGACCGAGGGATGCGGGAGGGGCGGGGGCGGGGAAGACGCTAGAAGAAGGAGAAAAACGCTGCTGCAACCAACATAAAATGAGGCCCTTTGTAACCTGCCAGCAACAAAACAACAACAAAAAAAAAAAAAGGCGTCTATCAACATTGAATGTAAATGGAAATGGACCCAAGTGTAACCTCCCCGCACAAATAGTCGTAAGTAAGTGAGTGAGTGAGTGAGTGAGTGAGTGAGTGAGTGAATGATGATAAAAATGTGCCAGAATGTTGTTAACGTCCCTAGAAAATGAACGAACGAAGATTGATGAGAAACGCGCGATAATATGATGAATGGAAATAATGAACCATGAACATCTCAACAGACATAATTGAAAACCCGATAAACGTTGTAAGGGCAGCGCTGGCTGACCTTCGGCCCTGTGTATTCTGAAACGCCCCCCTTTGAACAACAATGTATACAAAACTGTGCTTAAACTGACACACAATATTTTGAGCGCAACGCAATCTGACTATCAAAGATCCCTGCAAAAGAATGGCCCTGAGTAACATTAAAGTACACCTGTCGGAAATCACTTACCTCACAAAAATCTTCATTACTCGAACTACTGCAATACAGCGAGCACCACTGCTGCCAGCTAAATAAGAGATTCCAAACTACGGAGGGCACTAACTACCGATAGGGATAGTTAGCAAAGTAAAGATGTTTAATAGAGAACAACAAACAATGTATTTACCCTTAATATCATCACCAGTCATAATATATGTAATTTGAAACGTCCGCCATCTCTGTCCTCACATGCACCAGTGCTGGCGGCTCACCCCTAACTGCGCAACGCTACGCGCTGTTCACATCCAGCTATAGCAGTTCATGACAACAACAATGCAAACTAGCCACAGACTGCACACAGCACAGGCAGTGATTTTCACGCGGAGCGCTACGTGGCATTACCAATATAAAAATCTAAACA
>NW_026046870.1:5000-7500 GCF_023864275.1 Schistocerca cancellata
TAACTCAATTTGCACCGCAATGTAACTCAATTTGCACCGCAATGTAACTCAATTTGCACCGCAATGTAACGCAATTTGCACCGCAATGTAACGCAATTTGCACCGCAATGTAACGCAATTTGCACCGCAATGTAACGCAATTTGCACCGCAATGTAACGCAATTTGTACCGCAATCTACCCCCATGTTGTGCCTTAACCTAACCCACGTTGTGCCTTAACCTAACCCACGTTGTGCCTTAACCTAACCCACGTTGTGGCTTAACCTAACCCACGTTGTGGCTTAACCTAACCCACGTTGTGGCTTAACCTAACCCACGTTGTGGCTTAACCTAACCCACGTTGTGGCTTAACCTAACCCACGTTGTGGCTTAACCTAACCCACGTTGTGGCTTAACCTAACCCACGTTGTGGCTTAACCTAACCCACGTTGTGGCTTAACCTAACCCACGTTGTGGCTTAACCTAACCCACGTTGTGGCTTAACCTAACCCACGTTGTGGCTTAACCTAACCCACGTTGTGGCTTAACCTAACCCACGTTGTGGCTTAACCTAACCCACGTTGTGGCTTAACCTAACCCACGTTGTGGCTTAACCTAACCCACGTTGTGGCTTAACCTAACCCACGTTGTGGCTTAACCTAACCCACGTTGTGCCTTAACCTAACCCACGTTGTGCCTTAACCTAACCCACGTTGTGCCTTAACCTAACCCACGTTGTGCCTTAACCTAACCCACGTTGTGCCTTAACCTAACCCACGTTGTGGCTTAACCTAACCCACGTTGTGGCTTAACCTAACCCACGTTGTGGCTTAACCTAACCCACGTTGTGGCTTAACCTAACCCACGTTGTGGCTTAACCTAACCCACGTTGTGGCTTAACCTAACCCACGTTGTGGCTTAACCTAACCCACGTTGTGCCTTAACCTAACCCACGTTGTGCCTTAACCTAACCCACGTTGTGCCTTAACCTAACCCACGTTGTGCCTTAACCTAACCCACGTTGTGCCTTAACCTAACCCACGTTGTGCCTTAACCTAACCCACGTTGTGCCTTAACCTAACCCACGTTGTGCCTTAACCTAACCCACGTTGTGCCTTAACCTAACCCACGTTGTGCCTTACCCTGCTCTGTAATTGGCATATGACACGTTACATTAATGTATTGTTGTCCAACCGCAACCGGCTCAGAATGTTGTGTACACAGCTATGTGTCATCTCCCCATAACAGCTGCATTGCAGTGTGGTACGCCATAGAGACGTGTGGGAGTAATGGACGCAGTGGATGGCGATCAGCATGAGCCGTCTGTTCATGTAGTGGCGCGTGTATGCAGACGTAGTAGTCTCTTCTCACACAATGTGATAGCACGGTGCCCCGCGTTCCACATCTGCGACATGCTACAGAGGCCGGTTGACAGTTGGTCGCGCAATGGAGATCGCATATGTACGGGGGCACCTTCCACGTGCCCTCTAGTCGGGCACATTTTGTTGCGTGGATGTGAGCGAATGTAGTGTGTCTTGACACCTGACAGGCAGGCATGCAATAATAGTTGACTTTGCAAACGGGGATGGACGTGTACGTTTACTGGTGACGTTACGCAAATGAACAACTGGTAACCCGTTGTGGTGCGGTTGATCTTGCTGGAGGTACATCTGTGAGGGCAACGATCGGTACAGCTACGAAGCGGTCCCCACCATACCAACGAACGTGAATGTGAATCTGGGTGTGAAGCGATACGCGGCTGTGGGTGGGTGGGACTGTCCCCGGCCGGTGAGGGGGGGCCGCCCGGCGTGCTGGCCGCGCGGTGCGTGGGCGCACGCGCTACAGCCGGCTGGTGGGGGCGCCCAGTGGCAGGCGCGCCGGCCGACGGACGCGGCAGGCGGCGCAGCTGCGCGCCGGGGCACCCTGCGCGCGGCGCCGTGCAGCCAAAGTGGGTCCTCGCGGACCCGGTGCGAAGCGCGGTGGACATCTGCAGTGTGCTGGTCCGATTGAGGACTGTGTGCGTTGAGGATGCGCCGCCGCCCGGCACTCGGCGCCGCGACGCCGTCTGCTGCTCGGTCGCCCCAGCGGTTCTCGCTGGTGGTTTGTATCGCAGTTGTGCGGACGTGTTGGCACGTGCGCTGTGCTGGGAGAGTTCGCTTCGGCACCCACGTGGGGCCTTTGCCCTTCTGTGGCGCTGGCGTTGGAGCTGCCGGTCACCGTAGGTGGCGCGTGTTGTCTCCCGCCGGCAATGCCACGACAGCACGCTCCCGGGCCTCTGTCGGCAGCGGCAAGCTCAGTTGGGAGCACGGGTGGTCGCACCTAAAGCGTCTACTCGCCTAACTCCGGGCGATTGCGCCTCTCTCGAACCCGACCAAGTACTTAGGACGGCGCTGCGCGCCGCCGGGACCTGAGAGGGTTTCGAGGTGTATTGTGCAGGGGAGCCCAGCCTCCTCCTGTTTGCAGAATAATTGAGCGGACGCTTGCGTGTTCGCGCGGGCCCCCGGGACACACTCCCGGGCGG
>NW_026046870.1:15000-20000 GCF_023864275.1 Schistocerca cancellata
GTGAACATCATTTCGTTGAGGGCGTTTATTATTTCCATGTATCTGCAACGAGTAATAGGAGGGTGGGAAAATAGTACGAAGTGTGCTTGCGTGAATAACGCGTGGTCAACGGTTCGCGCGCGCCCTCTGGTCCCGACGCCATCAACGTCCACAATAAACAGACCATACCGCACGATGTTGACAATGCCGCCCACAGGCACAACACAGCCATCTTTGGGAATGTGACCAAACTACATTGCCATCCGGCCCATAAACGACACCTCCATCTACAGGAATCCAACGAAACTACGCCAACCATACCTCCAAAACACGGCACCGCCATCTATGACAATGTGACGAAACCACATGCAATAGCTCCATCTACGCGAATCGGACGACACTACGTCCACCATGGCGAGCGCACCACAAACAAAAAGACCGCCATCTGCAGGTCCCCCGCAACATGACCTGCTGCACCGACGATACCGCCATCTAGGCGACGCCACGCCGACTACAACATCGCTAGGTCCCACAGTGCCCATTTTTCGACGCCACCCACACAGCCTGCATCATCTGTCCACCACAGGAGCCCCAACGCCAGTGCCTGCGCCGCACGAAGTCGTCGACCGACAATCGCTCCACCCGCACCCGCACGTGCCCCACTCCAACCGCCCAAATCGCAACTCCAGCGGATGAATGGCGGACTCTTCCCGCACTCCTATCGTGCAATCCACCCCTATATCTTGCGTTTCATGAAGAGTTATATCCAATATGCCATATTCCCGCTGTCCCTATACATGCTCTAAGTAGCTCGCTTGCTACAGCAGCAGCAGCACCACCTCCGCGCGCTTCCCTGGGGGCACTGAACCGCAGGACGCGAGACCCCACGCCCTGTGGCAAACAGGGCTCCTCGCAGAATATATACGGTCCCTACCCCGCACAACGATGACGGTGTGGGGGCCATTGTACGACACCGCTTCCTGCGGTGCCAACGCTGTCGTAGAGTCGATACTCCATCTTTGGTAGAAGGCAACCATTCCGCTGTAAATGAGTACGTCGCTCGTAGTTCAGTCACCTCGCAGCACTGCTCAGTAAACTATGCAGGCCCACATAGATAGATCAAATACGCAAATGCCCCTATACATGCTGAACGTCTGTGCAAACAAAACGAACCACACGTCACCCGCACACTCTATCACCCACACACTCTATCACACACTACTCTCTGCCTGTAACAAACACAGATACAATAATTAAGCACCGGCATGGACCAACGTCCGGTGCATCCTATCCGCCACAGTACACCAACCAGACTATGATAACCAGGCCAGGAGGTCCAATCATAAAACAGAATATCCCACTCGTCCGACAACCACAATTGCTCAGATAAGCCACCAACACCCACACATGTCCTACACAGGGGTGCACCCAACATCACCACACTGCCTCGTCTTACAGCACAAACACACTGGCAGGAATGAAACACACAGGTCTGCCGCAACCACAGACACGGCTCGCCCCCCCCTCTCACTGGCGGAAAGCGCATCCCGACGTGACATAACTCCTTTGACACACTGACGCTGCCTCGGGCATCCACGTCCTACGGTCGATATCAACGAACCTCACCCCCCCCCCCCCCCCCACAACACGCCATCCCATACCACATTGTGTACCGTACCCAAACCTAACGTGTACTGTACTACAACGCAATGTGTACCATAACACAACCCAGTTTGTACCTTAACCTAACCTATGTCACCTTAACCTAACCTATGTCACCTTAACCTAACCTATGTCACCTTAACCTAACCTATGTCACCTTAACCTAACCTATGTCACCTTAACCTAACCTATGTCACCTTAACCTAACCTATGTCACCTTAACCTAACCTATGTCACCTTAACCTAACCTATGTCACCTTAACCTAACCTATGTCACCTTAACCTAACCTATGTCACCTTAACCTAACCTATGTCACCTTAACCTAACCTGTGTTGCACCTTAACCTACCTCAATTTGCACCGCAATGTAACTCAATTTGCACCGCAATGTAACTCAATTTGCACCGCAATGTAACTCAATTTGCACCGCAATGTAACTCAATTTGCACCGCAATGTAACTCAATTTGCACCGCAATGTAACTCAATTTGCACCGCAATGTAACGCAATTTGCACCGCAATGTAACGCAATTTGCACCGCAATGTAACGCAATTTGCACCGCAATGTAACGCAATTTGTACCGCAATCTACCCCCATGTTGTGCCTTAACCTAACCCACGTTGTGCCTTAACCTAACCCACGTTGTGCCTTAACCTAACCCACGTTGTGGCTTAACCTAACCCACGTTGTGGCTTAACCTAACCCACGTTGTGGCTTAACCTAACCCACGTTGTGGCTTAACCTAACCCACGTTGTGGCTTAACCTAACCCACGTTGTGGCTTAACCTAACCCACGTTGTGGCTTAACCTAACCCACGTTGTGGCTTAACCTAACCCACGTTGTGGCTTAACCTAACCCACGTTGTGGCTTAACCTAACCCACGTTGTGGCTTAACCTAACCCACGTTGTGGCTTAACCTAACCCACGTTGTGGCTTAACCTAACCCACGTTGTGGCTTAACCTAACCCACGTTGTGGCTTAACCTAACCCACGTTGTGGCTTAACCTAACCCACGTTGTGGCTTAACCTAACCCACGTTGTGGCTTAACCTAACCCACGTTGTGCCTTAACCTAACCCACGTTGTGCCTTAACCTAACCCACGTTGTGCCTTAACCTAACCCACGTTGTGCCTTAACCTAACCCACGTTGTGCCTTAACCTAACCCACGTTGTGGCTTAACCTAACCCACGTTGTGGCTTAACCTAACCCACGTTGTGGCTTAACCTAACCCACGTTGTGGCTTAACCTAACCCACGTTGTGGCTTAACCTAACCCACGTTGTGGCTTAACCTAACCCACGTTGTGGCTTAACCTAACCCACGTTGTGCCTTAACCTAACCCACGTTGTGCCTTAACCTAACCCACGTTGTGCCTTAACCTAACCCACGTTGTGCCTTAACCTAACCCACGTTGTGCCTTAACCTAACCCACGTTGTGCCTTAACCTAACCCACGTTGTGCCTTAACCTAACCCACGTTGTGCCTTAACCTAACCCACGTTGTGCCTTAACCTAACCCACGTTGTGCCTTACCCTGCTCTGTAATTGGCATATGACACGTTACATTAATGTATTGTTGTCCAACCGCAACCGGCTCAGAATGTTGTGTACACAGCTATGTGTCATCTCCCCATAACAGCTGCATTGCAGTGTGGTACGCCATAGAGACGTGTGGGAGTAATGGACGCAGTGGATGGCGATCAGCATGAGCCGTCTGTTCATGTAGTGGCGCGTGTATGCAGACGTAGTAGTCTCTTCTCACACAATGTGATAGCACGGTGCCCCGCGTTCCACATCTGCGACATGCTACAGAGGCCGGTTGACAGTTGGTCGCGCAATGGAGATCGCATATGTACGGGGGCACCTTCCACGTGCCCTCTAGTCGGGCACATTTTGTTGCGTGGATGTGAGCGAATGTAGTGTGTCTTGACACCTGACAGGCAGGCATGCAATAATAGTTGACTTTGCAAACGGGGATGGACGTGTACGTTTACTGGTGACGTTACGCAAATGAACAACTGGTAACCCGTTGTGGTGCGGTTGATCTTGCTGGAGGTACATCTGTGAGGGCAACGATCGGTACAGCTACGAAGCGGTCCCCACCATACCAACGAACGTGAATGTGAATCTGGGTGTGAAGCGATACGCGGCTGTGGGTGGGTGGGACTGTCCCCGGCCGGTGAGGGGGGGCCGCCCGGCGTGCTGGCCGCGCGGTGCGTGGGCGCACGCGCTACAGCCGGCTGGTGGGGGCGCCCAGTGGCAGGCGCGCCGGCCGACGGACGCGGCAGGCGGCGCAGCTGCGCGCCGGGGCACCCTGCGCGCGGCGCCGTGCAGCCAAAGTGGGTCCTCGCGGACCCGGTGCGAAGCGCGGTGGACATCTGCAGTGTGCTGGTCCGATTGAGGACTGTGTGCGTTGAGGATGCGCCGCCGCCCGGCACTCGGCGCCGCGACGCCGTCTGCTGCTCGGTCGCCCCAGCGGTTCTCGCTGGTGGTTTGTATCGCAGTTGTGCGGACGTGTTGGCACATGCGCTGTGCTGGGAGAGTTCGCTTCGGCACCCACGTGGGGCCTTTGCCCTTCTGTGGCGCTGGCGTTGGAGCTGCCGGTCACCGTAGGTGGCGCGTGTTGTCTCCCGCCGGCAATGCCACGACAGCACGCTCCCGGGCCTCTGTCGGCAGCGGCAAGCTCAGTTGGGAGCACGGGTGGTCGCACCTAAAGCGTCTACTCGCCTAACTCCGGGCGATTGCGCCTCTCTCGAACCCGACCAAGTACTTAGGACGGCGCTGCGCGCCGCCGGGACCTGAGAGGGTTTCGAGGTGTATTGTGCAGGGGAGCCCAGCCTCCTCCTGTTTGCAGAATAATTGAGCGGACGCTTGCGTGTTCGCGCGGGCCCCCGGGACACACTCCCGGGCGGCCGGCTGCTCAGCTCTAGTTGACGCAGCTCCCTGGTTGATCCTGCCAGTAGTCATATGCTTGTCTCAAAGATTAAGCCATGCATGTCTCAGTACAAGCCGCATTAAGGTGAAACCGCGAATGGCTCATTAAATCAGTTATGGTTCCTTAGATCGTACCCACGTTACTTGGATAACTGTGGTAATTCTAGAGCTAATACATGCAAACAGAGTCCCGACCAGAGATGGAAGGGACGCTTTTATTAGATCAAAACCAATCGGTCGGCTCGTCCGGTCCGTTTGCCTTGGTGACTCTGAATAACTTTGGGCTGATCGCACGGTCCTCGTACCGGCGACGCATCTTTCAAATGTCTGCCTTATCAACTGTCGATGGTAGGTTCTGCGCCTACCATGGTTGTAACGGGTAACGGGGAATCAGGGTTCGATTCCGGAGAGGGAGCCTGAGAAAC
>NW_026046870.1:25000-30000 GCF_023864275.1 Schistocerca cancellata
TGAATGTCAACGTGAAGAAACTATGCAGGCCCACATAGATAGATCAAATACGCAAATGCCCCTATACATGCTGAACGTCTGTGCAAACAAAACGAACCACACGTCACCCGCACACTCTATCACCCACACACTCTATCACACACTACTCTCTGCCTGTAACAAACACAGATACAATAATTAAGCACCGGCATGGACCAACGTCCGGTGCATCCTATCCGCCACAGTACACCAACCAGACTATGATAACCAGGCCAGGAGGTCCAATCATAAAACAGAATATCCCACTCGTCCGACAACCACAATTGCTCAGATAAGCCACCAACACCCACACATGTCCTACACAGGGGTGCACCCAACATCACCACACTGCCTCGTCTTACAGCACAAACACACTGGCAGGAATGAAACACACAGGTCTGCCGCAACCACAGACACGGCTCGCCCCCCCCTCTCACTGGCGGAAAGCGCATCCCGACGTGACATAACTCCTTTGACACACTGACGCTGCCTCGGGCATCCACGTCCTACGGTCGATATCAACGAACCTCACCCCCCCCCCCCCCCCACAACACGCCATCCCATACCACATTGTGTACCGTACCCAAACCTAACGTGTACTGTACTACAACGCAATGTGTACCATAACACAACCCAGTTTGTACCTTAACCTAACCTATGTCACCTTAACCTAACCTATGTCACCTTAACCTAACCTATGTCACCTTAACCTAACCTATGTCACCTTAACCTAACCTATGTCACCTTAACCTAACCTATGTCACCTTAACCTAACCTATGTCACCTTAACCTAACCTATGTCACCTTAACCTAACCTATGTCACCTTAACCTAACCTATGTCACCTTAACCTAACCTATGTCACCTTAACCTAACCTGTGTTGCACCTTAACCTACCTCAATTTGCACCGCAATGTAACTCAATTTGCACCGCAATGTAACTCAATTTGCACCGCAATGTAACTCAATTTGCACCGCAATGTAACTCAATTTGCACCGCAATGTAACTCAATTTGCACCGCAATGTAACTCAATTTGCACCGCAATGTAACGCAATTTGCACCGCAATGTAACGCAATTTGCACCGCAATGTAACGCAATTTGCACCGCAATGTAACGCAATTTGCACCGCAATCTACCCCCATGTTGTGCCTTAACCTAACCCACGTTGTGCCTTAACCTAACCCACGTTGTGCCTTAACCTAACCCACGTTGTGGCTTAACCTAACCCACGTTGTGGCTTAACCTAACCCACGTTGTGGCTTAACCTAACCCACGTTGTGGCTTAACCTAACCCACGTTGTGGCTTAACCTAACCCACGTTGTGGCTTAACCTAACCCACGTTGTGGCTTAACCTAACCCACGTTGTGGCTTAACCTAACCCACGTTGTGGCTTAACCTAACCCACGTTGTGGCTTAACCTAACCCACGTTGTGGCTTAACCTAACCCACGTTGTGGCTTAACCTAACCCACGTTGTGGCTTAACCTAACCCACGTTGTGGCTTAACCTAACCCACGTTGTGCCTTAACCTAACCCACGTTGTGCCTTAACCTAACCCACGTTGTGCCTTAACCTAACCCACGTTGTGCCTTAACCTAACCCACGTTGTGCCTTAACCTAACCCACGTTGTGGCTTAACCTAACCCACGTTGTGGCTTAACCTAACCCACGTTGTGGCTTAACCTAACCCACGTTGTGGCTTAACCTAACCCACGTTGTGGCTTAACCTAACCCACGTTGTGGCTTAACCTAACCCACGTTGTGCCTTAACCTAACCCACGTTGTGCCTTAACCTAACCCACGTTGTGCCTTAACCTAACCCACGTTGTGCCTTAACCTAACCCACGTTGTGCCTTAACCTAACCCACGTTGTGCCTTAACCTAACCCACGTTGTGCCTTAACCTAACCCACGTTGTGCCTTACCCTGCTCTGTAATTGGCATATGACACGTTACATTAATGTATTGTTGTCCAACCGCAACCGGCTCAGAATGTTGTGTACACAGCTATGTGTCATCTCCCCATAACAGCTGCATTGCAGTGTGGTACGCCATAGAGACGTGTGGGAGTAATGGACGCAGTGGATGGCGATCAGCATGAGCCGTCTGTTCATGTAGTGGCGCGTGTATGCAGACGTAGTAGTCTCTTCTCACACAATGTGATAGCACGGTGCCCCGCGTTCCACATCTGCGACATGCTACAGAGGCCGGTTGACAGTTGGTCGCGCAATGGAGATCGCATATGTACGGGGGCACCTTCCACGTGCCCTCTAGTCGGGCACATTTTGTTGCGTGGATGTGAGCGAATGTAGTGTGTCTTGACACCTGACAGGCAGGCATGCAATAATAGTTGACTTTGCAAACGGGGATGGACGTGTACGTTTACTGGTGACGTTACGCAAATGAACAACTGGTAACCCGTTGTGGTGCGGTTGATCTTGCTGGAGGTACATCTGTGAGGGCAACGATCGGTACAGCTACGAAGCGGTCCCCACCATACCAACGAACGTGAATGTGAATCTGGGTGTGAAGCGATACGCGGCTGTGGGTGGGTGGGACTGTCCCCGGCCGGTGAGGGGGGGCCGCCCGGCGTGCTGGCCGCGCGGTGCGTGGGCGCACGCGCTACAGCCGGCTGGTGGGGGCGCCCAGTGGCAGGCGCGCCGGCCGACGGACGCGGCAGGCGGCGCAGCTGCGCGCCGGGGCACCCTGCGCGCGGCGCCGTGCAGCCAAAGTGGGTCCTCGCGGACCCGGTGCGAAGCGCGGTGGACATCTGCAGTGTGCTGGTCCGATTGAGGACTGTGTGCGTTGAGGATGCGCCGCCGCCCGGCACTCGGCGCCGCGACGCCGTCTGCTGCTCGGTCGCCCCAGCGGTTCTCGCTGGTGGTTTGTATCGCAGTTGTGCGGACGTGTTGGCACGTGCGCTGTGCTGGGAGAGTTCGCTTCGGCACCCACGTGGGGCCTTTGCCCTTCTGTGGCGCTGGCGTTGGAGCTGCCGGTCACCGTAGGTGGCGCGTGTTGTCTCCCGCCGGCAATGCCACGACAGCACGCTCCCGGGCCTCTGTCGGCAGCGGCAAGCTCAGTTGGGAGCACGGGTGGTCGCACCTAAAGCGTCTACTCGCCTAACTCCGGGCGATTGCGCCTCTCTCGAACCCGACCAAGTACTTAGGACGGCGCTGCGCGCCGCCGGGACCTGAGAGGGTTTCGAGGTGTATTGTGCAGGGGAGCCCAGCCTCCTCCTGTTTGCAGAATAATTGAGCGGACGCTTGCGTGTTCGCGCGGGCCCCCGGGACACACTCCCGGGCGGCCGGCTGCTCAGCTCTAGTTGACGCAGCTCCCTGGTTGATCCTGCCAGTAGTCATATGCTTGTCTCAAAGATTAAGCCATGCATGTCTCAGTACAAGCCGCATTAAGGTGAAACCGCGAATGGCTCATTAAATCAGTTATGGTTCCTTAGATCGTACCCACGTTACTTGGATAACTGTGGTAATTCTAGAGCTAATACATGCAAACAGAGTCCCGACCAGAGATGGAAGGGACGCTTTTATTAGATCAAAACCAATCGGTCGGCTCGTCCGGTCCGTTTGCCTTGGTGACTCTGAATAACTTTGGGCTGATCGCACGGTCCTCGTACCGGCGACGCATCTTTCAAATGTCTGCCTTATCAACTGTCGATGGTAGGTTCTGCGCCTACCATGGTTGTAACGGGGAATCAGGGTTCGATTCCGGAGAGGGAGCCTGAGAAACGGCTACCACATCCAAGGAAGGCAGCAGGCGCGCAAATTACCCACTCCCGGCACGGGGAGGTAGTGACGAAAAATAACGATACGGGACTCATCCGAGGCCCCGTAATCGGAATGAGTACACTTTAAATCCTTTAACGAGTATCTATTGGAGGGCAAGTCTGGTGCCAGCAGCCGCGGTAATTCCAGCTCCAATAGCGTATATTAAAGTTGTTGCGGTTAAAAAGCTCGTAGTTGGATTTGTGTCCCACGCTGTTGGTTCACCGCCCGTCGGTGTTTAACTGGCATGTATCGTGGGACGTCCTGCCGGTGGGGCGAGCCGAAGGCGTGCGACCGCCTCGTGCGTGTTCGTGCGTCCCGAGGCGGACCCCGTTGAAATCCTACCAAGGTGCTCTTTATTGAGTGTCTGGGTGGGCCGGCACGTTTACTTTGAACAAATTAGAGTGCTTAAAGCAGGCAAGCCCGCCTGAATACTGTGTGCATGGAATAATGGAATAGGACCTCGGTTCTATTTTGTTGGTTTTCGGAACCCGAGGTAATGATTAATAGGGACAGGCGGGGGCATTCGTATTGCGACGTTAGAGGTGAAATTCTTGGATCGTCGCAAGACGAACAGAAGCGAAAGCATTTGCCAAGTATGTTTTCATTAATCAAGAACGAAAGTTAGAGGTTCGAAGGCGATCAGATACCGCCCTAGTTCTAACCATAAACGATGCCAGCCAGCGATCCGCCGCAGTTCCTCCGATGACTCGGCGGGCAGCCTCCGGGAAACCAAAGCTTTTGGGTTCCGGGGGAAGTATGGTTGCAAAGCTGAAACTTAAAGGAATTGACGGAAGGGCACCACCAGGAGTGGAGCCTGCGGCTTAATTTGACTCAACACGGGAAACCTCACCAGGCCCGGACACCGGAAGGATTGACAGATTGATAGCTCTTTCTTGATTCGGTGGGTGGTGGTGCATGGCCGTTCTTAGTTGGTGGAGCGATTTGTCTGGTTAATTCCGATAACGAACGAGACTCTAGCCTGCTAACTAGTCGCGTGACATCCTTCGTGCTGTCAGCGATTACTTTTCTTCTTAGAGGGACAGGCGGCTTCTAGCCGCACGAGATTGAGCAATAACAGGTCTGTGATGCCCTTAGATGTTCTGGGCCGCACGCGCGCTACACTGAAGGAATCAGCGTGTCTTCCTAGGCCGAAAGGTCGGGGTAACCCGCTGAACCTCCTTCGTGCTAGGGATTGGGGC
>NW_026046870.1:37500-40000 GCF_023864275.1 Schistocerca cancellata
CAATGTGTACCATAACACAACCCAGTTTGTACCTTAACCTAACCTATGTCACCTTAACCTAACCTATGTCACCTTAACCTAACCTATGTCACCTTAACCTAACCTATGTCACCTTAACCTAACCTATGTCACCTTAACCTAACCTATGTCACCTTAACCTAACCTATGTCACCTTAACCTAACCTATGTCACCTTAACCTAACCTATGTCACCTTAACCTAACCTATGTCACCTTAACCTAACCTATGTCACCTTAACCTAACCTATGTCACCTTAACCTAACCTGTGTTGCACCTTAACCTACCTCAATTTGCACCGCAATGTAACTCAATTTGCACCGCAATGTAACTCAATTTGCACCGCAATGTAACTCAATTTGCACCGCAATGTAACTCAATTTGCACCGCAATGTAACTCAATTTGCACCGCAATGTAACTCAATTTGCACCGCAATGTAACGCAATTTGCACCGCAATGTAACGCAATTTGCACCGCAATGTAACGCAATTTGCACCGCAATGTAACGCAATTTGCACCGCAATGTAACGCAATTTGTACCGCAATCTACCCCCATGTTGTGCCTTAACCTAACCCACGTTGTGCCTTAACCTAACCCACGTTGTGCCTTAACCTAACCCACGTTGTGGCTTAACCTAACCCACGTTGTGGCTTAACCTAACCCACGTTGTGGCTTAACCTAACCCACGTTGTGGCTTAACCTAACCCACGTTGTGGCTTAACCTAACCCACGTTGTGGCTTAACCTAACCCACGTTGTGGCTTAACCTAACCCACGTTGTGGCTTAACCTAACCCACGTTGTGGCTTAACCTAACCCACGTTGTGGCTTAACCTAACCCACGTTGTGGCTTAACCTAACCCACGTTGTGGCTTAACCTAACCCACGTTGTGGCTTAACCTAACCCACGTTGTGGCTTAACCTAACCCACGTTGTGGCTTAACCTAACCCACGTTGTGGCTTAACCTAACCCACGTTGTGGCTTAACCTAACCCACGTTGTGCCTTAACCTAACCCACGTTGTGCCTTAACCTAACCCACGTTGTGCCTTAACCTAACCCACGTTGTGCCTTAACCTAACCCACGTTGTGGCTTAACCTAACCCACGTTGTGGCTTAACCTAACCCACGTTGTGGCTTAACCTAACCCACGTTGTGGCTTAACCTAACCCACGTTGTGGCTTAACCTAACCCACGTTGTGGCTTAACCTAACCCACGTTGTGGCTTAACCTAACCCACGTTGTGCCTTAACCTAACCCACGTTGTGCCTTAACCTAACCCACGTTGTGCCTTAACCTAACCCACGTTGTGCCTTAACCTAACCCACGTTGTGCCTTAACCTAACCCACGTTGTGCCTTAACCTAACCCACGTTGTGCCTTAACCTAACCCACGTTGTGCCTTAACCTAACCCACGTTGTGCCTTAACCTAACCCACGTTGTGCCTTACCCTGCTCTGTAATTGGCATATGACACGTTACATTAATGTATTGTTGTCCAACCGCAACCGGCTCAGAATGTTGTGTACACAGCTGTGTGTCATCTCCCCATAACAGCTGCATTGCAGTGTGGTACGCCATAGAGACGTGTGGGAGTAATGGACGCAGTGGATGGCGATCAGCATGAGCCGTCTGTTCATGTAGTGGCGCGTGTATGCAGACGTAGTAGTCTCTTCTCACACAATGTGATAGCACGGTGCCCCGCGTTCCACATCTGCGACATGCTACAGAGGCCGGTTGACAGTTGGTCGCGCAATGGAGATCGCATATGTACGGGGGCACCTTCCACGTGCCCTCTAGTCGGGCACATTTTGTTGCGTGGATGTGAGCGAATGTAGTGTGTCTTGACACCTGACAGGCAGGCATGCAATAATAGTTGACTTTGCAAACGGGGATGGACGTGTACGTTTACTGGTGACGTTACGCAAATGAACAACTGGTAACCCGTTGTGGTGCGGTTGATCTTGCTGGAGGTACATCTGTGAGGGCAACGATCGGTACAGCTACGAAGCGGTCCCCACCATACCAACGAACGTGAATGTGAATCTGGGTGTGAAGCGATACGCGGCTGTGGGTGGGTGGGACTGTCCCCGGCCGGTGAGGGGGGGCCGCCCGGCGTGCTGGCCGCGCGGTGCGTGGGCGCACGCGCTACAGCCGGCTGGTGGGGGCGCCCAGTGGCAGGCGCGCCGGCCGACGGACGCGGCAGGCGGCGCAGCTGCGCGCCGGGGCACCCTGCGCGCGGCGCCGTGCAGCCAAAGTGGGTCCTCGCGGACCCGGTGCGAAGCGCGGTGGACATCTGCAGTGTGCTGGTCCGATTGAGGACTGTGTGCGTTGAGGATGCGCCGCCGCCCGGCACTCGGCGCCGCGACGCCGTCTGCTGCTCGGTCGCCCCAGCGGTTCTCGCTGGTGGTTTGTATCGCAGTTGTGCGGACGTGTTGGCACGTGCGCTGTGCTGGGAGAGTTCGCTTCGGCACCCACGTGGGGC
>NW_026046870.1:50000-52500 GCF_023864275.1 Schistocerca cancellata
GCAATGTAACGCAATTTGCACCGCAATGTAACGCAATTTGCACCGCAATGTAACGCAATTTGCACCGCAATGTAACGCAATTTGTACCGCAATCTACCCCCATGTTGTGCCTTAACCTAACCCACGTTGTGCCTTAACCTAACCCACGTTGTGCCTTAACCTAACCCACGTTGTGGCTTAACCTAACCCACGTTGTGGCTTAACCTAACCCACGTTGTGGCTTAACCTAACCCACGTTGTGGCTTAACCTAACCCACGTTGTGGCTTAACCTAACCCACGTTGTGGCTTAACCTAACCCACGTTGTGGCTTAACCTAACCCACGTTGTGGCTTAACCTAACCCACGTTGTGGCTTAACCTAACCCACGTTGTGGCTTAACCTAACCCACGTTGTGGCTTAACCTAACCCACGTTGTGGCTTAACCTAACCCACGTTGTGGCTTAACCTAACCCACGTTGTGGCTTAACCTAACCCACGTTGTGGCTTAACCTAACCCACGTTGTGGCTTAACCTAACCCACGTTGTGGCTTAACCTAACCCACGTTGTGCCTTAACCTAACCCACGTTGTGCCTTAACCTAACCCACGTTGTGCCTTAACCTAACCCACGTTGTGCCTTAACCTAACCCACGTTGTGCCTTAACCTAACCCACGTTGTGGCTTAACCTAACCCACGTTGTGGCTTAACCTAACCCACGTTGTGGCTTAACCTAACCCACGTTGTGGCTTAACCTAACCCACGTTGTGGCTTAACCTAACCCACGTTGTGGCTTAACCTAACCCACGTTGTGGCTTAACCTAACCCACGTTGTGCCTTAACCTAACCCACGTTGTGCCTTAACCTAACCCACGTTGTGCCTTAACCTAACCCACGTTGTGCCTTAACCTAACCCACGTTGTGCCTTAACCTAACCCACGTTGTGCCTTAACCTAACCCACGTTGTGCCTTAACCTAACCCACGTTGTGCCTTAACCTAACCCACGTTGTGCCTTACCCTGCTCTGTAATTGGCATATGACACGTTACATTAATGTATTGTTGTCCAACCGCAACCGGCTCAGAATGTTGTGTACACAGCTATGTGTCATCTCCCCATAACAGCTGCATTGCAGTGTGGTACGCCATAGAGACGTGTGGGAGTAATGGACGCAGTGGATGGCGATCAGCATGAGCCGTCTGTTCATGTAGTGGCGCGTGTATGCAGACGTAGTAGTCTCTTCTCACACAATGTGATAGCACGGTGCCCCGCGTTCCACATCTGCGACATGCTACAGAGGCCGGTTGACAGTTGGTCGCGCAATGGAGATCGCATATGTACGGGGGCACCTTCCACGTGCCCTCTAGTCGGGCACATTTTGTTGCGTGGATGTGAGCGAATGTAGTGTGTCTTGACACCTGACAGGCAGGCATGCAATAATAGTTGACTTTGCAAACGGGGATGGACGTGTACGTTTACTGGTGACGTTACGCAAATGAACAACTGGTAACCCGTTGTGGTGCGGTTGATCTTGCTGGAGGTACATCTGTGAGGGCAACGATCGGTACAGCTACGAAGCGGTCCCCACCATACCAACGAACGTGAATGTGAATCTGGGTGTGAAGCGATACGCGGCTGTGGGTGGGTGGGACTGTCCCCGGCCGGTGAGGGGGGGCCGCCCGGCGTGCTGGCCGCGCGGTGCGTGGGCGCACGCGCTACAGCCGGCTGGTGGGGGCGCCCAGTGGCAGGCGCGCCGGCCGACGGACGCGGCAGGCGGCGCAGCTGCGCGCCGGGGGCACCCTGCGCGCGGCGCCGTGCAGCCAAAGTGGGTCCTCGCGGACCCGGTGCGAAGCGCGGTGGACATCTGCAGTGTGCTGGTCCGATTGAGGACTGTGTGCGTTGAGGATGCGCCGCCGCCCGGCACTCGGCGCCGCGACGCCGTCTGCTGCTCGGTCGCCCCAGCGGTTCTCGCTGGTGGTTTGTATCGCAGTTGTGCGGACGTGTTGGCACGTGCGCTGTGCTGGGAGAGTTCGCTTCGGCACCCACGTGGGGCCTTTGCCCTTCTGTGGCGCTGGCGTTGGAGCTGCCGGTCACCGTAGGTGGCGCGTGTTGTCTCCCGCCGGCAATGCCACGACAGCACGCTCCCGGGCCTCTGTCGGCAGCGGCAAGCTCAGTTGGGAGCACGGGTGGTCGCACCTAAAGCGTCTACTCGCCTAACTCCGGGCGATTGCGCCTCTCTCGAACCCGACCAAGTACTTAGGACGGCGCTGCGCGCCGCCGGGACCTGAGAGGGTTTCGAGGTGTATTGTGCAGGGGAGCCCAGCCTCCTCCTGTTTGCAGAATAATTGAGCGGACGCTTGCGTGTTCGCGCGGGCCCCCGGGACACACTCCCGGGCGGCCGGCTGCTCAGCTCTAGTTGGACGCAGCTCCCTGGTTGATCCTGCCAGTAGTCATATGCTTGTCTCAAAGATTAAGCCATGCATGTCTCAGTACAAGCCGCATTAAGGTGAAACCGCGAATGGC